>NW_028038481.1:0-9831 GCF_054177405.1 Leptonychotes weddellii | reverse complement strand
TCCTTTCTTAGATTCCTTAAATATGCTTACCCATATATACACCAATGTTTTAACTAATGCTATTAAATAATAAATAACTTTCTCTTTGACTTTAAAAAAAAAAAACTTTCCCCCTTGGGATGCCTGGGTGGCTCAGTCGGTTAAGCGTCTGCCTTCGGCTCAGGTCATGATCCCAGGGTCCTGGGATTGAGGCCTGCCTCGGGCTCCCTGCTCAGAGGGGAGTCTCTTTCTCCCTCTGCCTGCCGCTCCCCCTGCTTGTGCTCTCTCTCTCTTTCTCTGACAAATAAATAAATAAAATCTTAAAAAATAAAATAAAATAAAACCCTCCTGTCCAGATCACATAGGACAGAATAACCTTGGCTAACCTCTGAGTTCTCAGAGTGTGGTCCCTGATCAGCAGCATCAGGAACATCTGGAAACTTGTTAAAAAGGCAAATTCTTAAGCCCCAGACCCACTAAATCAGAAAGTTTGGGGGTGGGACCCAGCAAGCTGTGTTTTAGTCCTCCAAGCGATGCTGGTGCTCATTCAAGTTTGAGAGCCCCTGCCATCAGGCAATTTTATGTTTATAATTACATCCCAGCGTCATATACCCCATAAAGTTATCCAATCTAATTTCCCACACATACAGAATCCCTGCCAGCACTCAGCCTTAGAGGAATGCTCTGAGCCAGCTATGTCCCCTCACCCCACACCCAGGAGAGCTGTCAGAGAAAGCTTCCAGCCACTGAGAATTCCCTGTCCCAAACCAGCTACTCCCTAGTGGGCCTTTTCCAATGACCTGAACATCTGTGCCTTCAGGGCCTGGGGCTGACCTTTGCAGTGACTTCTAGAGGAAGCCCTTCAGGAAAGTGAAGAGTGATCCTGGTTCCCTGGTGGCTTTCCTATGAACAGCCTCCATTTAGCAGCGTTTCTCTTAAAATGGAGGGTCCAGAGCTGGGAACAATGAAGGGCAGGGCCAGGGCCGGTGGTACCATTGCTTCTTTTCATCTGTCCCTCCACCTGTCATCACTGTGGACCACATCACATAGCTTACGGGAAGTTGTTCACTGATTGGATCAGGAGGAAGGGTAGCTAGGGGAAGCCTAGGCCTGAGGATAAATTAGGTCCTTTAAAACCCCTGGGCACCTCTTAACTCTAGAGAACAAACTGATGGTGACCAGAGGGGAGGTGGTTGGGGGGTGGGGGAAGTAAGTTATGGGGATGAAGGAGGGCACTTGTCCCAATGAGCACTGGGCGATGGATGGAAGTTGAATCATTTTATTGTATACCTGAAACTAATATTACACTGTATGGTCACTAACTGGAATTAAAAAAATTAAAACAACAAATCAATTGACTAATTAATTAATTTAATTAAGGACTATAATTAAAAAATAAAAAACCTGGGCACCAAAAATACTCTGATCTCCTCCCCACCAGGATGTAATTGAGAATACACATAACAGCAAACCATTACATAAGTGTAAGGAAGTAGAACCAAGTTCTACCTTCACTCATTACAATGATTGTTGCATTATTTTTGAAATATCAAATATTAATTTCTAAAATTTTACTACAAAATTGTTCAGATGACCAAAAATACATATTTAAGAATTATTTAAAGAAAACAAAATCATATACTTAACCAGTCAGCTTAAAAAAAATATTACCAATATTGTTAAAGTATACATATAATTTTTCAAAAAGTTCTGTTTTATTGGTGTTTGGAGCCAATGGTACTCAAGTTTTGCTTCCCATTAGATTCACCTAAAACTTTAAAAATCCCAAGGCTCAGTCTCCACATTAAACCAATGAATCAGAACCTCAAGGAGTGGACATCAGTGTTTTAAGGATTCCTTGGGTAATTCTAATCATTCCAGAAGGAGAAGCTGCTTCAAGGGAAGGTGGAGAAGGGCTCTGTCTTCTGTGCTCTACCTCAGGGGTCCACACTTCCCCTGGTGGATTCTCAGTGGCTTTAGATCAGAAACCAGCAGGCTCTCCCCTCATTTTTGGGAAGAGCCTGCCATCTGCTGGCCAACTCAGGGAAAATATGGCCGCTACAGCTGGCCTGGAGAAGGACGCTTGGGTCAAGTATCATGGCTAAGGGGCACACAGTTTGTGAAGCTCCTTCTCGCAGGTGATGAATGCAGTTGTTCCACAGCAGCTCTGGGAGGGGGCAGGGCAAATAGAGTCACTTTCAACTTGCAGGTAAGCATCTCTGTTACCCCAGAGTTGGGGCAGGGTGGGAGCAGAAGGGGATCCCAGGCACTCTTCAGGGCCAGAAGAAAAAGGCAAGGGCCCAGGGGAAAGGGATAAACTGGACAAAGGGATTTTTAAGAGAGAAAAGACACTCACCTAGGGAAAGTCCTTGGGAAGAGAAGCAGGGGTTAGCTAAGAACCTCAGGAAGGGAACAGAAGGTGATGTACATGTCTCACTAATTCTGGAACTTGGGCTTCTTCAACTCTGTTTGGTCCAAGGATTACATCAGCCTGTCATAGTTCTTTCCCAAGGGGATTTGTTTGCTGTTCTGTCTGCCTGGAACATTCTTTCTTGTACCAGCAAATGTTTGTTCAGGTTTCAGGTCAGTAAACCACAACCTTGCTTCTACCTGGAAGCCTGCTCGAACTCTCCTCATCTCTTGCACCCTGTCCTCGCCTCCTGCCACTCAGTTCTGGAACCATCTGTTTACTTGTTTACTGTTCACTCATTCTCATAAGATTTCAAATTCCATGAGGAAAGGAACATCATTACACTCCCAGCACCTACCCCAGTGCAAGAAACAGAGCAGGAATATTTGTTTACTGAATTGATTTTTCTTATGGCAAGACCAGACACTGTAATCTGAAAACAAAAAGAAAATACTTTGAAACATATTTTGCCCCCAACAATGAGCTCTTTCTGGTGGTAAATTGAAAATAATTACCTTTTTCTATGTATACATCTATAACTACTTGGGGGAGTAGGCAGACCAGTGATCTTATTTCCAGTTGGCACATGTTATAAACTAACTCTTTATTCCATCCATTTATGCTTTAATCAGTAAATAAACATGGTGGACAGCTACTATTTTGGGCCTGCCCAGTGTCCATATCCATTTCTCCTTCATGTAGTAAGACCATCCCAATTTTATTTTAGAGAAATAACCCCCTCCATTCTCAGCCCATGTGATTCAGGATAGCTGACCCCATCCCCAGGTCCAGGTGTGGGCATGGGACTTGGGCCCAGCTGGTCACTGTATTCCAACAGCCTAGCATGTGACTGGTTCAGGGACGAGCACATGACCCAAGCTGACCCAGTGAAATTTAGCCATGGAACTTTTGCTGGCACTTGAGGAGAGAGGAGACCAAAGAGTGAAGCCATAAAAAGGAAAGTAGAGCTGAGAGAAGAAACAGAGTTCACAAGACAGACAGCTTTTATTTATTTATTTTTTTAACAGGTTTTTTTTTTGTTTTTTTTTTTTTAAGAGTCTCATGCTCTACCGACTGAGCTAGCCGGGCTGTTTTTTTTTTTTTTAAAGATTTTATTTATTTATTTGACAGAGAGAGAGAGACAGCGAGAGCAGGAACACAAGCAGGGGGAGTGGGAGAGGGAGAAGCAGGCTCCCCGCGGAGCAGGGAGCCCGATGCGGGACTCGATCCCAGGACCCTGGGATCATGACCTGAGCCGAAGGCAGACGCTTAACGACTGAGCCACCCAGGCGCCCCAGACAGCTTTTAGATACTGGCACCCAACCTAGAACTTTTTCTGGACCTTTCCATTCCATTATCCAATGAAGTTCCTTTTCCAGAAGTCAGTATAAGGGACTCTCTCCTCCCTGCAGCTGAACGAGTACTAGCTAAAAACAAAGAAGAGCAGAGAATGTGACTTTTTCTTACTTTTATTTTTTTACAAAATCAATACAGCATTTGCAATACTTTTAAAACTATAACAAGCTTTCACATTATTATGAAATTACTCAACATATCAGTTAAAAGGAGGCACATGATGATTTGACCACATGGTCTCAAAGGGTGTGGGGGTTCCCAGATCTGGGGAGCCACAGAGTGGCCTATTCCAGGTTTTGCTCCCCCAATCTTCTTTTCTATCCCATTGCCAGCACCCCTGAGCACATTTCAGCCCTGCTTTCAGGAGAAGTATCCATCTCTACACAAGAAGGTCATAGATGCAGGCCTCACAGCTCCACTTGGTTCTGCCATCAGGCCCCACGCAGTCCCCAGTTCTCCTTAACTCAGTGAAGAATTGGCTGTTGCCAGTAGGGCAGCAAACGCAGACTCAGGCTTATGCTGCAGGACCTCGGGCCTGTCAAACTCTACAACCTGGGAGATGGAGAAAGGAGGGGAGGGGAGGGAAGGGACACCACTGAGCTTAGTCTTGAAGGATCCAAAGGCCTCCTGGGATGCTGGCCTGAGCGAACAGACTCCCACTGGCCCCAGGGACACGGCTCTCACCTTCCCGTTGCTCATGACCAGGATGCGGTCACAGTTGAGTACAGTGGTGATGCGGTGTGCAATGACCAGCACTGTGCAGCCCTGGAAGGCTTCACGGATTGTGTGCTGGATCAAAGTATCGGTTTCCATATCAATGGAAGCTGTGGCTTCATCAATAAGGATGATCTGGTGAATACAAAACAGGGGTGAGGGCAGCTTGCTTGGGCCCTGAGACCTGGATCTAGTCCTGGGTCTACCATTAATCCACTGAGTCCCTTAGCCGGAAGGTGAGAGATATGGATTGAGTTCAAAACCCACTTTGAGCACTAGTTGTCCATTATGTTAGAGAATATTAGGTCTCAACCAAGAGCTTGTGTGTGTGTGTGACCAGAGAATTAAACTCTTGAAAATGAAAATGTCCCAGTGGCAACTTCTTGTTTTATGAACTGCCTTCTGATTCATCTGAATTAACATAGACCAGCGTTCCCCAAAATGGGGCATGCACACATGCCTGGATGGCACATGAGATGGTGTGGCTGGAATATGGATAAACGTTCTCTTTAACATTTTTATTTTATTTTATTAACACTATACATTAGAAAAATATAACTAGCACAGAAATATGATTTCACAAATGTTACTGTTTAGAATGAGACTGTTTTTAAAAAGAGGGCATCATGAGTAAGTCAAAGGAGAGATGGTGCGCAGATACAACAAAAATCATAAAGTGATGACTCAAATTTGGGAAACAATGGAGAAAGCAACTTTGGCACCAGCGGTCTAGTAACTGTAAAATAAGGAACTGAGTGGTTGAGAAAGTGCTACATGCATATTACAAATCCTATCTTTCATCTCTGCTAGAAAGAGGGAGATCGTCCTCCCTCCTGAAATCTTCTCCCCAGCTTCCGACCCCACGGGGCTCTGCCTGCTTTTTCCCCAGAGCTCTGACAGTCTGTACCAACAGTTTTTGCTTTTATCATTAATTAACCATGGTGTGTGCTGTGAGTGCATGCGAGCACCTGTGGGCACATATGTATATATGTGTGAGTGTGGAGGATGTATATGTACATATGAGTATGTGTGTGTGGTCTCACTTGAGAAAGTTTGCTCCCTACTAGTCCAGGTAGTCAAATATCTAAAATTACTTGCACAATATTTGGAAAGCTTCAAGAAACACTGTCTGATGAAATTTTATATGTAATTTTGGAAAAAAGACAGTCTCTTCAACAAACGGTGCTGGGAAAACTGGACAGGAACGTGCAAAAGAATGAAATTGGACCATTTTCTTATACCATACACAAAAATAAATTCAAAATAGATGAAAGACCTAAATGTGAGACAGGAAACCATCAAAATTCTAGAGGACAACACAGGCAGCAACCTCTCTGACATCGGCCATAACACCTTCTTATTAAACATGTCTTGGGAGGCAAGGTAAACAAGCAAAATAAACTCTTGGGACTTCATTAAGATAAAAAGCTTCTGCACAGTGAAGGAAACAATGAACAAAAGTAAAAGGCAACCTATGGAATGAGAGAAGATATTTGCAAATGACATATCTAAGAAAGGGCTAGTATCCAAAAAAATAAAGAACTTATCAAACTCAACACCCAAAAAACAAATAATCCAGTTAAAAAATGGGCAGAAGACATAAACAGACATTTTTCCAAAGAAGACATCCAGATGGCTAACAGACACATGAAAAGATGCTCAACATCACTCATCATCAGGGAAATGCAAATCAAAACTACAATGAGATATCACCTCATACCTGTCAGAATGGCTAAAATCAATAACACAAGAAACAACAGGTGTTGGTGAGGATGCAGAGAAGGGGGAACCCTCTTACACTGTTGGTGGGAATGCAAACTGGTGCAGCCACTCTGGAACACAGAATGGAGGTTTCCTCAAAAAGTTAAAAATAGAACTACCATATTCATCCAGCAATTGTACTACTAGGTATTTACCCAAAGTATACAAAAATACTGATTCAAGGAGACACATGCACCCCAATGTTTATAGCAGCATTATCAACAATAGCCAAATTATAAAAAGAGTCCAAACATCCATCGACAGATGAATGGATAAATAAGATGTGGTATATATATACAATGGAATACTAGCCATAAAAAAGAATGAAGTCTTGCCATTTGCAATGACATGGATAGAATTAGAGTGTATTATGCTAAGCAAAATAAACCACCAGAGAAAGACAAAAACCACTTATATGTGGAATTTAAGAAACAAAACAGACGAATATGGGGAGAAGGGAAGAGAGGCAAACCAGGAAACAGGCTCTTAACTATAGAGAACAAAGGGAGGGTTGTTGGAGGGGAGATGGGCAAGGGTTGGGTTTAATGAATGACGGATATCAAGGAGGGCACTTGTGATGAGCACTGGGTATTATAAGTGATGAATCACTAAATTCTAGACTTGAAATTAAAAAAAAAAAAAGTAATTTTGCCCTGGAACAGCTATCATCTGATTTCCAACTCTAATAAAGAGAATGTCCTGCATCCAAGTTTTAGAAAGAATATACAATAGGCAACTTTTAAATTAATAAGCTTCTAAACTTTCAACTTTTCATAAGGAAAGTGCATCGTGATTTGGTTCTGGTGGTGGATCATTTCAGCTTAGATGCAGAGTTTCAGGGTTTGAGAGAGCCCAGGCTGAGTCCCCACCTACATGCCTCTTCCACATTGGGTATGTACAGAATGGCCACCAGTGACATGAGGAAGCCCTTTGGGTGTCTGTGGAGAGGACATACAGCACGGCACCCACTACCCTACAGAAACAGAGGGAGAAACAGCCAGTGTGGTTTCCCAAGCCAGGTGTCATCCGCAGCCTCCCATGACCATTCTGTGGTCTCACCTTGGAGTTGCGAAGGAGTGCTCTCGCAATGCAGAGCAGCTGCCTCTCCCCCACAGAGAAGTTTCTGCCACTTTCCACCACTTCTGCTTGCAGTCCTTGGGGTAACTTTGAGATCTGTAATATCCAGGAAAATGAGATGTAGGCTATGTAGGCAAGACCTAACCTGACCTCCACCAAACCTCCCCTGTAGCATTTTGCAACACTCCTTGCCTCTCTATACTCTAGCCACCAGTCTTTCTCTTCCTTACCTGTGCCCCTCTCACTCCAGTCTCAGGGTCTTTGCATATGCTGTTGCTGTGCCTGGAATGTTCTCTCAAAGATCTGTGCCCTACTGCCCCCTCAATATTGGGTCTCAGCTCCAGCTTCCCATCTTTAAAGAGGGCTTGCTTGGCCACTTCATGTAAAGGAGCTACTCCCCATAATGATCATATGGTAATTCTACCTCTAACTTTTTGAGGAACTGCCAAACTGTTTTTCACAGAGGCTGTACCATTTTATATTCCCAACAGTAGTGCACGAGGGTTCTGATTTCTCAACATCCTCACCAGGATCTGTTGGTCTCATTACCACCTTTGCAGCACTTACCACTATCTGAAAGCCTCTTGTGTGTCTATTTGTTATCTGTATCTCCCAGTGAATGTAAGCACCGGGAGGGCAAACACCTTGCCTACCTTGCTTTTGCTGCATCCCCTGAGCCTAGGATGTGCCTGGCTCACTGTTGGTGTCTGAGTGCCATCAGACTTGACTTAGGAATCCAAAATCATCTCATCTCCATGAGATTATTTAACCCATGCCCCAAAGTGGCAGCAACTGGAATATCATGTGAGATGAGCCCCAAAGGACCTGCAGGCACTGCTGTTGAAGAGGCAGGTTAACACCAAGAATCAGGTCTTGGAACTACTTACTGTCATGCTCAGGAATGTCCTCTCCAAGACATCCCAGATCTGCTTATCTGTGTAGCGATCAAAGGGATCTAGGTTGAATCTGTCACAAAAGAGGAAGAGAAGTGTTCTATAACCACATGTAACCATTGAACAATCTGTTCCATGCACAGTAGATGACCAAGAATGATTAGAACTGTTTTACTGGGTGTAGAGAAACCCATGGAGTTACCATGAACAGTCATGTCTTGTGCCTTCCCAGTACCCATTCCTTCTGCAGGCTACGGCCCCCAAGTTTTATTTGGAGGCCACCTCCTCCCAAGCCCTCAAGCCCGTGTGGTTCAGGTGGTCCTCTACCACCAACTGCAGGGGCGGAGTAAATGACTCAGGCATATGTAGATGGCTGCAACCATCTTGCTCTGGGAGTAGGCTCATTGAGTAGCCCACTCCCAGGTACAATGAGTAGCCTCATTGAAGGCTAGGAATGAAGCCAAAGCAGAGTTGGGGGACATTAGACCCCTGAATCAGTCTTGATCTTCCCAGTATCATGAGCGAAAGAGGGCATTTTTAGTTTAAGCCACTTGGGATTGTGTGTGTGTGTGTCTATGTGTAGGTGTATGTGTGCTAGGATATACATATTTATTATTTAAATGCTTGTAAGTGTACAATTCAGTGGCACTAAATACATTCACAGTGTTGTGTAACCATCCACAAAAACTCATCATCCCTATCAAAATCTCTACCCATTAAACTCTTCCCCCTCCCTCAGCCTCTGGTAACTTCTATTTTACTTTCTCTCTCTATGAATTTGCATATTCCAGACACCTCATTTAAGTGGAAATATACATTTGTCTTTCTGTGTCTGACATATTTCACTGAGCATAATGTTTTCAAGTTCCATTCATGTTGTAGCATATATCAAATATTCATTCCTTTTTATGGCTCATTAATATTCCATTGTGTATACATGTGTGTATTCATTTATCTGTTGATGAACAAACACTTAGGTTGTTTCCATCTTTTCGTTATTATGAATAATGCTACAAACACTGATACACAAATATCTGTTCAAGTCCCACTTTCAACTCTTTTGGGTATATACCTAGAAGATTTGCTGGATCATATGGTAATTCTACCTCTAACTTTTTGAGGAAGTGCCAAACTGTTTTTCACAGAGGCTGTACCATTTTATATTCCCACCAGTAGTGCATAAGAGTTCCAATTTCTCAACATCCTCACCAATACTTGTTATATTCCTTTTGCTTTTTGCTTTTTTTCATTATAGCCATCCTAGTAGGTGTGAAGTAGTATCTCACTGTGGTGGGGTTAGTTTTTCTGTCTCTTGCAGTGAAAAAAATCCTAATTGATCATCCAAACAACATCAGGTTGGGATCTATCTGGACTTTACACCCATTAAGATTTACACTTGCATTTGTCATAGGCAACATTATTAATACTCCTCTATTATGCACTCAGTCCTGATTAAAACCTATTCTTAATTTCTGCTTTATATTTCCCCAGTTTTGGCAGCCATACACATTTTGTGCAGAGGGCTAGATTGTATTAAAAAAGCAGAAGGCAGAATGTCTTATCTGCATGATATTTGATAACCTCTAAAGCATTTTCATAGACAGTTCCATTGACACCCTCTCCCCCAAGCGATGGGTAAAT
>NW_028038480.1:0-496 GCF_054177405.1 Leptonychotes weddellii | reverse complement strand
CCTATTACCAAATTCATTTCTGAAAAATTTATACCAGCTTATATTCTCATTTGGCTAGGAGTAACCATCTTTCTCTAACCTTAACAATATTGGATAAATAAAAAATTTTTTTCTATGTCACAGAATTGTATCATCGTTCTGAGACAACTATCTTTTATTTTGCGTTTCTTCTTGCACTGTATTAGTCTTATTCCAGGCTGTTGCTGCAAGGACATTTGTATAGCCTTGGAAGATACAGGATCTCCCTCTGGGGCAGAGGACAGATATGTTTATTGTCCAAAGAGTAAAGATAATGGCTCCCTCCAGATGCAAAGGTGGGACAGGGACAGGCTAGTAGCCCTTTATGACTGAGGATTCCTTTTTTTCTTTTTTTTAAGGATTTATTTACCTATTTTGGAGAAAGAGAGAGAGCATGAGCAGGGGGAGCGGCACAGGGAGAGGGAGAGAGGGAGAATCTCAGGCATGTTGGGCTCCCTCCTGCTCAATGGGGAGTCTG
>NW_028038479.1:0-496 GCF_054177405.1 Leptonychotes weddellii | reverse complement strand
TATCATCACTTATATTGTTTATTTCTGCCAATTTTCCCTAGTAGACATTCCATTTTTTAATTTTCTAATGCTTAAATGCTTAAGAAAAAAGGTTCAGGGGTGCCTGGGTGGCTCAGTCGTTAAGCGTCTGCCTTCGGCTCAGGTCATGATCCCAGGGTCCTGGGATGGAGCCCCACATTGGGCTCCCTGCTCAGCGGGAGGCCTGCTTCTCCCTCTACCACTCCCCCTGCTTGTGTTCCTGCTCTCGCTAACTCTGTCAAATAAATAAATAAAATCTTAAAAAAATAAATAAAAAATTAAACACAGAAATTATGAAATATGCTCACAGTTCCTTTATATAAAATAAATATCTGGGACTGGGGCGCCTGGGTGGCTCAGTCGTTAAGCGTCTGGCTTCGGCTCAGGTCATGATCCCAGGGTCCTGGGGTCAAGCCCCGCATCGGGCTCCCTGCTCAGTGGGAAGCCTGCTTCTCCCTCTCCCACTCCCCCTGCTTGT
>NW_028038478.1:0-496 GCF_054177405.1 Leptonychotes weddellii | reverse complement strand
TACCTCTGAAACAAATAATACATTATATGTTAAAAAAAAAAAAAAAGGAAGATAGTAGGAAGGGAAAAATGAAGGGGGGGTAATCGGAGGGGGAAACTAACCATGAGAGACTATGGACTCTGAGAAAGAAACTGAAGATTTTGAGGGGATAGGGTGGAGGGATGGGTTAGCTTGGTGATGGGTATTAAGGAGGGCATGTATTGAATGGAGCACTGGGTGTTATACACAAACAATGAATCATGGAACACTACATCAAAAACTAATGATGTAATGTATGGTGACTAGTGTAACATAATAAAAAAAAACAAAAAAACCCCAAACAATTGACCATACAGAGCCAGGATGGAAGCAGAAAAGCCAGTTAGAGGACTAATGCAGCAATCCTATAGACACGATGGCATCTTGGCCCAGCGTGGTTGTGGTAGACCTGGGCTGTCAGCTTCTGGGTCTATTTTGAAGATATAGCAAACAAGACTTCCTGAAGTTTTGGATATGT
>NW_028038477.1:0-496 GCF_054177405.1 Leptonychotes weddellii | reverse complement strand
TTATCTGTTGTATTGTTTTCTCTTCTATTTTTTGAGCTTCTCTCTTTCTTTTCTTAGTAAATGCAGTGAAAGCATTGCCAATTTTGCTAATTTTTTTTTTTTTAAAAATTGGTCATTACTTTTTTTTTTTAATTTCATTATGTTATGTTAGTCACCATACAATACATCATTAGTTTTTGATGTGGTGATCCACGATCCATTGTTTTCGTATAACACCCAGTGCTCCATGCAGTACGTGCCCTCCTTAATACCCATCACCGGGCTACCAATCCCCCCTCCCTCCCCTTTAAAGCCCTGTTTGTTCTCAGAGTCCATAGTCTCTCATGGTTCACCTCCCCCTCCGATATTCCCCCCCTTCATTTTTCCCTTCCTGCTATCTTCTTCTTTTTTTTTTTTAAACATATAATGTCTTATTTGTTTCAGAGGTACAGGTCTGCGATTCAATAGTCTTACACAATTCACAGTGCTCACCATAGCACATACTCTCCCCAATGTC
>NW_028038476.1:0-496 GCF_054177405.1 Leptonychotes weddellii | reverse complement strand
TGCTTTTTCTGTATCAATTGAGAGGATCATATGGTTCTTGTCTCTTCTTTTGTTAATGTGATCTATTATGTTGATTGATTTGCCAACGTCGAGCCACCCTTGCATCCCAGGAATAAACCCCACCTGGATTCTATTGGCTAGGATCTTGGTGAGTATCTTGGCATCCATGTTCATCAGGGATATTGGTCTGTAATTCTCCTTTTTGATGGGATCTTTGGTTTTGGGATCAGGGTAATGCTGGTCTCATAGAATGAGTTTGGAAGTTCCTTCCATTTCTGTTTTTTGGAACAGTTTCAGTAGAATAGGTATGATGTCTTCTTTAAATGTTTGGTAGAATTCCCCTGGGAAGCCATCTGGCCCTGGGCTCTTGTTTTTTGGGAGGTTTTTGATTACTGCTTCAATTTCCTTGCTGGTTATTGGTATGTTTAGATTGTATTTTTCTTCCTGTTTCAGTCTTGGTAGTTTATAAGTGTCCAGGAATGCATCCATTTATTCC
>NW_028038475.1:0-496 GCF_054177405.1 Leptonychotes weddellii | reverse complement strand
TCCTGGGCCCCTTTGCCCAGACACAGCCCCGGGCCTCACCGGGCGGATGTCGATGTCACACATGCCGATGCTGGTGGTCACCACGTGGCCCACACCAAGCATGGTGTTCCCCGACAGGCCCTGCCGAGAAAGGTGACCTGGCTTGTGGGCCTCTGCCCTCTCTCCCCAGACCCCAGGGATCCTTCCCAGCCCCCCACCCCTACACGCTGGCATCTGGGGAATCCAACGAGCCCCCACCTCGATACCCTCCACCAGGGCCAACCTTGACATTGGAGGGGTCAAACAGGCCCTCAGGAATGCGGAGCCGCTCAGCCCCGTAGTCTGTGTTGTAGCCGTTGGGCATTTCGTAGTGCACTGTGGGCATTTGCGCGGCCACCCTGCCCAGGAGAGAGAGAGACTCTGCCTGGGGGTGCTCACAGAGGGCCAGAGGTACCCCCGGAGTCCCAGGCCTGCCCTCTTTCCCACCCCTGGGCCGTGGGCTCCACTTACTGCTCAT
>NW_028038474.1:0-496 GCF_054177405.1 Leptonychotes weddellii | reverse complement strand
TGAGGTACCACAGTGGGGAGGTAGGATGGGCAGGACTTGGTGGAAGATCAGCTGTGGGGAGTGCAGGAGGCCGAGGAGTCCTGGGGGCAGGGGTGGAGTGGGGAGGCGCAGTTCTGCATCTGTGCCTGCCATCATTGAGGGCCGGGATTGAAAAGCGGTGGTGAGTTCAGCCTTGGCCATGGTGAGTTTGGGGTGGTGGGGCGGGGGGGTGGTGCACCAAGGGAGAGATGTTTAGGAGGCTGTGGGCTCTAGGAGAGCCCATGGGAGGATACGGGCTGGAGTCAGATCTCTGGCTGTCTGGAGACAAGAGCGGAAAGAAGGTAACAGAAGCCACAAGTGGGCAACCTGCCCGGCGAGAGTGAGACGCCTCCGCCATATGCTGCATCTGAAGAACAGAGCAAAAAGAAGAACCTACCCTGGAACTGTGTTCAGATGCCACATGGGGGGAGGGGACAGTGTTACAAAGGCGCCAAGATGTTTTTGGAAAACCTACCAG
>NW_028038473.1:0-496 GCF_054177405.1 Leptonychotes weddellii | reverse complement strand
TTTTTTTTTTAATATAATTTTATTATGTTATGTTAGTCACCATACAATATATCATTAGTTTTTGATGTAGTGATCCACGATTCATTGTTTTCATATAACAACCAGTGCTCCATGCAGTACATGCCCTCCTTAATAACCATCACTGGGCTAACCCACCCCCCTAAACCCCCTCCCATCTAACACCCTCAGTTTTTCTCAGAGTCCATAGTCTCTCATGATACATCTCTCCCTCCTATTTCCCCTTTCATTTTTCCCTTCTTTCTCCTAATGTCCTCCATGCTATTCCTTATGTTCCACAAATAAGTGAAACCATATGATAATTCACTCTCTCTGTTTGAATTATTTTACTTAGTATAATCTCCTCCAGTCCCATCCATGTTGATGTAAAAGTTGGGTATTCATCCTTTCTGATGGCTGAGTAATATTCCATAGTATATATGGGCCACATCTTCTTTATCCATTCATCTGTTGAAGGCATCTCAGCTCTTTCCACAGT
>NW_028038472.1:0-496 GCF_054177405.1 Leptonychotes weddellii | reverse complement strand
AAGAATGACAGGGGGGAAATCAGAGAGGGAAACGAACCATGAGAGACAATGGACTCTGAAAAACAAATTGAGGGTTCTAGAGGGGAGGGGGTGGGAGGATGTGTTAGCCTGGTGATGGGTATTAAAGAGGGCACGTTCTTCATGGAGCACTGGGTGTTATGCACAAACAATGAATCATGGAACACTACATCTAAAACAAATGATGTAATGTATGGTGATTAACATAACAATAAAAAATTTTTTTTAAATGGGCAGAAAAGGGGGAAAAAAAAGAAAAAAAAAGAAATACCTGTCGCAGTGACCTGCTGAGATTTCTGTGCTTGTCATGGAATCTTAGGCTAGGGTTAGTGTGACCAACTGATGCCGGGAATTACTTTCACCATCTGTCCCCATTTTCATCATCAAACAAAGGACTAAAGTTGGTAGCCCCAAGAGGATTATACAAGATAATGTAATAACCAGTAAGAATATTTTAAACAAAAGAGCTTTGGTTTTT
>NW_028038471.1:0-496 GCF_054177405.1 Leptonychotes weddellii | reverse complement strand
GTTCTTTTTATAGTTCTTCTCTGTTCCTTTCTCATTATCTTCCTCTCTTTTTTTGTGATTGATGAGTTTCTATAGTTTATGTTTGACTTTCTCTTTCTTTAATTTTGTCTATCTGTTACAGGTTTTAGTTTTAAAGTTACCATGAAGTTCTCATACAATATCCTGAGTATACTGCAGTCTAGATTAATTGAAAAGTCACCTGAGTCCAAACACATTCTTTAAAAAAACCTCTCTTCATTTTTTTGTCTCTCCTCCAACTTTTATGTACATGCGATCATACTTTACATATTTTTTGTGTTTTACTTTTTTATTCATAATTTAGCTATGCCACTTATGGCCATTCATTTTCTATTTTAATAAGTTAGATTAACATTTACTGTTAGGCTGGTTTGGTGGTGATAAACTCCTTTATCTTTTGTTTCTCTAGGAAGATATTTATCTCTCTTTCAAATCCGAATGATAGTCTTGCTGGGTAGATTCTTCCTGGTTGTAAGTT
>NW_028038470.1:0-9831 GCF_054177405.1 Leptonychotes weddellii | reverse complement strand
AATAAAATCTTAAAAAAAAACAAACAACAGGGGCGCCTGGGTGGCTCAGTCGTTAAGCGGCTGCCTTTGGCTCGGGTCATGATCCCAGGGTCCTGGGATCGAGCCCCGCATCGGGCTCCCTGCTCTGCGGGAAGCCTGCTTCTCGCTCTCCCACTCCCCCTGCTTGTGTTCCTACTCTCACTATCTCTCTCTCTGTCAAATAAATAAATAAAATCTTAAAAAAATAATTAAATTAAAAAAAACAACAATGTAATATTGTAGACAATAAAAATTACAGAGAAGCACAGAGAAAGGAGATCATCCATAATAGCACTATTCAGGATGTAACTACTTTTAGCATATTGTTATAGATTTTTCTTTATACTTCTGACTGAATATCTGTTTTCATTTGTTTGCTTTAGATAGTGGGACTATGTAAAACCTATTTTATAACCTTTAAAAATCTGTACTTTTTAGTGGATTTAGGAACTGAATCATAAAAAGAATGGTATAAAGTAAAAAATCCTGACAGCATATGTGATGTTAATCTTGATATCCTCAAAAGGGATGGGATCACTGAAGAAGGTGGGTCAGTGTAGCTGGGGGTCAGCCCTTGAGCCAGGAAGGAGAAGGAAGTATGATGCTCAGAGGTAGCCACTCTAAAGAAGAGGGTAGGGCTGTCTGGTGGGCTGTTGGCTAGGAGACCATTGAGAGGTGACACTTACTGGATAGATAGCCCCACTGAAACTACATAGCCCGAATTCAAGAAATCTGAGCAAGTCATTGGAAACTGGATAGGTTAATGGAAAAAGAGAGTAATAGATAGTTCATCAGAAGGCTGACTCTTTATGTCATTTTCTGTCTCTAGGAGAGAAGCCTTTCCTTTGTGAAGCCCAAGGATGTGGCCGTTCCTTTGCTGAGTATTCTAGCCTGCGAAAACACTTGGTGGTTCACTCAGGTACTAGAACCCGTGCCTTTCATAGATTTCAGGGAAGGTAGAGAACCAAAAGGGTAAAAGGGTGGTGGTGGTGGGGAAATGGTATAAAGAAATCTAGAAAGAAACAAACTGTTCAATATAAAGTTTACTTCTCATGACAGAATCAGAAATGAAGGCTCTTGATAATTGGATTAAAAGGATTGTATAATCAAGGGGGGAAAACCTAATTGCTTTATTCTCAGCTGAGCCATTGATTGAATTGCTTTCTAATCCAGAGCTTTTCTGAGGAGATCAGAAAATTTATTTGGCACTGTGTTGGGTGCTTAATAAGTTACATCAGATATGGGCCATGGAGGTTATTCAAAGCAGAGATTGCCAAGGCAGAAGTGAACTCAAGAGTGGAGAGGGATTCTAGAATGGAATCAAGTAATTGTTCAAATGGTTAGCCATGGGAAGTATAGGGAAGCCAGAACAGGAGGAGTGGAGAGAAGGAACTGGAAGTTATTTGTGATGAGGACAGCAAAGCAGTTCAGTGGGAGCGAGGGAGTTGGAGAGGTGTAAGCAATCAGGGATATGAATTTCAGAGTTGAGCTCTTACTTGATAAGTTCTAAGCAGAAGGTGACAAACTGTTAACCTGTGGGTTAGATGTGGACTTCCAGGTATGTTTTGCTTGGCTTGTAGAGTGTTTTTATTTTATCTTACTTAATTTTATTATATAAAATTATGTCAAACATACATAAGAGTAGAGAAAACAAAGACATTTTCTTACATAACAACAATACTGTTATCATACCTTTCAGAATTAACAATTCTTTAGTTTTATCTCATACCCAGTGCATGTTTAGTTTTTTTGCAGTTGTCTCAAAAATGTCTTTTACAATGGGTTTGTTTAAATCAGGATCCAATAAGGTTTAATTATTGTACTTAGTTTAATTATTATACTTAGTAAGCCTTCTTTAATCTAAATCTGCCTATAGCGACTTTTTTTTTTCATGCCATAGACTTATTGCACTACAGTTAGTTGGGTATTATGGAATGTCCCACATTCTGGATTTGTTGGTTTGCTTCCTTTTATGTTATTTAACTTGTTCCCTTAGATTTCCTATAAATGGAGGTAAGCCCTAAAAGCTTCAAAGGTTCAAAGATTTGGCAAGGATGTGTTATAAATGGTTGTATGTGTTTCATTTTGTATCATCATATCAGGAGGCACGCAGTGCTTGGTTGTCAGAATTTATCAGTGGGTTCAGGTGGTAACACCCTGATCTTCACATTGTTAAGTTCCCTAGCACCTTTTGCCATATGGTTTCATGAGTGATGCCTGAGTTGGTTATTTCATTAGGATTGTAAAATGGTGGTTTTCTAATTCTATCATTCTGTTCACATCAGTTGGAATTCTTCTGTGTATAATAAGTGTCTTCTCTATCCAGTAGGGCTATTAATTTGCACAGGAAAGGCAGGAAAAACGTGTGTTCCTTTTCTTTTCATTTCTTTTAATTATGAATTTTCAAAATAAGAAATTGGTGCTCTTGTTTCTTCTAGTAAATTCATGGGTTTCTATGTAGTCACTGTGTATCAATCCACTGTAGTTCTCTTTGAAAACAGCTTTTTTGATGTATAATGCATATACCTTAAAGTTCATCCATTCTAAGCATACAAATCAGTGATAGAAAATATACAGAATTGTACAGTCATCACCACAATCCAGTTTTAGAACAATTCTGTCATACCAGAAAGTTCTTTTGTGCCCCCTGGTTGTCAGTTCCTGCTCCCACGCCCAGATTCAGGCAACTACTGGTCAGCTTTCTGTCTCTATAGATTTTCCTTTTCTGGAAATTTTCTGGCCATTTCACTTACTTTGGCTACCTACTAATCTCCTATAGGCATGTGTTTCTGACCCCAGCTCCAAGTGTCATTGTCTGAGTAGGTGGAAGAGTGACTGAGAGCTTTGGACTTGAGGACACGGAGGATAGTTCAGATCACAATGTAGAAGAACCACCGGTGTAAACGCTGACAGCTGTGAGAGTGGTGGCAGGAAGTGGGATAAGGGGGTGTTCTGAACCCAGGGTTGGAATCCTTGAGGATGGTACATGTTCTGGAGCTCCATGGAATAATGTATCTGGAAAAGGAAGGAAATATTCTGTGTGGCTGCCATGATCTGATATCAAAGAGGTTGTGAAGGCAGCAGTACAGTGGGTACTGTAAGGATAGGAGCTGGGAGCAATGAGCATACTAAGCCCTGCTGGTGAACTCTTCCTGCCTTCCCTGGTGTATGAAGGTTTTGAGGCTGGGGACCTCCAAGGCTGGGTGGAGAATAGGAGAAGGAAAAGCCTCTTCTGTTTAGTTTAACATTCTCTGAACTTCTCTATCCAGGTCTTGAGTCCATTCTCTTGATGTCAGAAATGTACCCTATTTTTTTTTGGCTACCTTGTCTTAACCTGCTCTCTGTTTCAGGAGAGAAGCCTCATCAGTGTCAAGTCTGTGGGAAGACCTTCTCTCAGAGTGGGAGTAGGAATGTGCACATGAGAAAGCATCATTTGCAGCTGGGAGCAGCTGGGAGTCAAGAGCAGGAGCAAACTGGTGAGGAGAGAAGGTGGAGTGGAGGGCTGTATCTTCTGGGTCCAAAAAGCCAAATAACTGGCCTATCTGGTTATCTGGAAATTTTCAGATTCTGTGTTAGGGAGAGAGACCTAGTCTCATTTGATGGACTAGTGGTTTCCAAATATAGCTCTACAGTAAAATCTGTAAGCTTTTAAAATGTATATATTTGTATTACCTGTCCACCCCTCCCCCCCAAATAAAACAAAACAGTTCAAACTGATAACTGAAATTATTTGAGAGTAAGATCCCAGAATCTGTAGTTTTGGTTTCTGTAGTAAGTGTAATGGTAACTAGTGCTGATCCATGAACCAGCATTTGAGTATTACTGTAATAAAGTCTTCTGTAAGACGAGGGTTTAAACATTTTTTACATATCATTCATGATTCCCTTTTTACCCTAACTTAAATTTGATAACTCGTTTTTATTATTTTTTTTCCATGTCTTTAATCAATTATTTCATTCCATATACTCCTTTCCAAGGATGTATCCTTCCCATTTCATATATTAATTCTCCACATGCTGATCGCAGGCAAGGATATTTATCTATGAAGCTCCACCCTTCCCTTCTAGGTTTATTCTTGCTCCCCAAAAGTAGATAGCATCCAAGATACAGGTTAACTTCCAGTTCTGAAAGGAAAGGCCAGCTTCCTGTGAAGGAAAATGGGGCCCAGGCACAGCCTGGCCTGCAGCGTGTCTCTCACATCCTGTTCTCTGTGCAGCTGAGCCACTAATGGGCAGTAGTTTGCTTGAAGAGGCTTCAGTAACCAGTAAAAACCTGGTGCCTATGAATTCCCAGCCCAGCCTTGGTGGAGAGTCCTTGAACCTACCAAATACCAGTTCTATCCTAGGAGTTGATGATGGTAAGACTTTCAACTCTCCTTTATTTGGGGGAAAATGGGCTGCAACTAGGGACTAAGGAATGGGGTTGTCTCCAAAATGAAGGTTTTAATTAATTTCATTTCTCGTGAGTGGTTGTGGTATGATTGCGTAGCATTTGTGTTCTTTGTCTCTGGGATGGATAAGTGAATCTGTTAAAAAAATATATTTTTTTTGTTGAACAGATGATGTAACGAAAGAATAAAGAGAAAAAAATTTAAGAAGAAAATTATCCATAATCTTAGCATCCTAGCCCAACTATTTCTATCTTTCCTATTGCAGTTATGGAAGAACTTAACTTTTAAAACATTTAAACAGAACATAACCAGGTTTTACAGAGGAGATATAAAGCAATTTCTCCATACCTTCAAAAGCCATATCTTCTGGAGAAAAGAAAGGGCTCTCTAGGAAACAGTTGCTCCTCTCTGGTATAGAAATTTCACCCAAGTTACACAGGCCAGGCCCTCTTCTCTGAAAAACTTAACAGGTGAGGTCAGCATGCATTTATTCAGTGCCTACTGTGTGCCTGGCACCATGTGAAAGATAAAAGTAGAAACCAGGGACCTTAAAATCTAGTTGAGAAGTCAAAACTTACATATGGGAAACAACATTGAGTGAATAGAAGATAGTATGTAAGTAAATGCTAAATTACACAGTACAGTCTGGAAGAGCAGTATCTATTGAAAGCCCCGTAGAAGAAACTTTGATTTATTAGAGGCCTAAGTAGTTTATGTATAAACTATTTCAGAAGATTTTTACAGTGATCCCACTAATGAAGTCCGAGATCCTGTGTTTCAGTTACTCGTATCCCACTCAGTCAGTTTTGTGTATAAGTGACCATGTTTGTGTAAACTTCTGTGCGGAGTCTACACGGCCCAGCATGCTTCCACAAGCCTCCTCGGTTTTGTAATATGATACTAGTGCATAGTTGAAGCATGGGACACAGAAATTGCATGGAACTACTTTGCCATTCTTAAGGGAGAAAGTGTCAAGGGAGGAAGGGACACTGAATAGGAATTTTGAAGCCAGATTTAAGTTCTTAACTTCTGCGTAGTATGCTGTATATCGTTGGTGGCTGCTTTAAGGGTAGGCTCTGGTCCCGGGATCCGCCTGCCTCAGCAGCTTTTGCCCTGTTTCATGCATGGCTAATCCAGCTAACAGTGCTAAAGCCATACTACTCAAAACTGGTATATTGAAAAATGGTCAACTCTTATATATCATTTCTTCCCATCCCCCTTTTGTAATACTCTCCAAATTCACTGGTAATGATGATTATTATCAGACAGGAATTAATTTGGAAGAAATACAGGAATATGGGTTTTTCAGGATGGGAGAGGCTTGATAATGCAGGTGGGTATATCTGTAGATTCATTTTTCGTTGAAACATTCTCTGCTGTTTCAGAGGTGCTTGCTGAAGGATCCCCACGTCCCCTGTCTTCAGTGCCTGATGTGACACATCACTTGGTGACCATGCAGTCAGGGAGGCAGTCATATGAGGTTTCTGTCTTAACTGCCGTAAATCCACAGGAGGTAAATCTGTCTCTTGCCTTTACTTTGTTTCTGTGGAGACTAATGTGGACAGTGGCTGGGAATCTAGTTTTGATGATCTGAAAATTACTCCAATTTCCCTTTCCTGGAAACTTTGTCTAGAATATCTTCCTTTAAGCCAGGCATGAGTCCAGCTTAACTTAAGCTTGATGGTTAGGGTCTCCTGGATTGGGAGATTGGTCACTCACGACTGGGTTTCTCAGCTTTAATTTCCTTTGTATACATACCTTACTGAATGATACCTGCTCCTACTGTTCTCTGCCTAGGACATGAGGATGCTGCTTTTATTTTATAAAGAAAATATCCTGGACAGAGTGGTCCTTGAGCAAAAAAGATAGTGACAAAATCATGGAAAATAATCATTGTTCATTTTATTAGGGTCATATGTCTGGGAGATACCAGGCTGAACCAACTGGGCCTTTAGGGACGTGTTCACTCGCTTGTGGAATGAGAACCATCATCTAAATTGGGGAGAGGTTTTAGGTTGCTTCTAAGCATTCCCAACTCTACGATCTTAGCTCTAACCCAGAAAACAGAATGAAAACCAGTCAGGCTTCTAGAATCTTAGGGTATAGTAGATGACTTCATCATGAGCTCATTTCATATGCATAAACTTTTGCCAAAACCCATGTATCTTGGATGCCTTCATATTATAGTAACTCTTACAGTGCTCTCCCGTCTTTTCCCCTGACCTTTTCATTATAACCTGATACCACAAAATCAGCTGTTCCAGTATTCAGATGATTGCATCCTATATTAAATATTCCGGATTATTCTGTAAGATTCCTGGGGATGCCCAAGATCACAGGGCTCTGGACATGCATGTTAATGATTCTGCCAGAACCTTTCCTTGTATTCATCATTGTGACCCATTGTCTGAGTCTTGCTTATATTATATTCAAAGTTTTTTTGCTATTGATTCTGTTGGTTCTTTGCTAAGCCACCTTCTCCTGGCTACTGTTTGGGAACATATCTCACCTATGAAGACTTCCTTTATTATTTCCCCTCTTCATTTATGTATTTTAAAATTTTTATTATGAGAGTTTTCAAAGAGTATAGTGAGAGAAAGTATAATGAACTCATGTACCTCTCCCCCCAACTTCAACAGTTAACTTTCGACTATTCTCTCTTCCCGCCTACTTCTTACTGTTGCTGTTCTGTTTGTGCTGGAGTATTTAAAAGCACATCACAGACATAACCATTTTATTTGTAGATATTTCAGCACATACCTCTAACAGATAAGTACTTTTTCATAACTATAATGTCTTCATCATACCCAACAGAATTAACAGTCATTTATTGATATCCTCGAATACTTTGTGTTCCTTTTTTATTTTTTCTCAAAATGTCTTTTAATGGTTGGTTGGTTTAAATTAGGATTCAAACAAGGCCCATTCACTGCATTTGGTTAATAATTCTCTTTATCTCTAATAGTCTTCCCCACCCTCCACTCCCTACCCCATTTTTTCAGAATGACTTAACTATTTAATAAGAATTTCCCACCTTCTAGTTTTGGCTGATTGACTCCTTTTGTTTAATATATTTCTCTATCTACAGATTTCCTAAAAACTGGTAGTTAGGAGCTTAGATTCATGTTCTTTCTGCTTTTATGAACTGTGATTCTTCTGTAAAAGAAATATTTCTCTCATCAACTATTGGATTGCTCTAAAATAGTTCAGAAAAATCATCTCCTTTTTTATCTAGTGGAAATTATCTTGACAAACCAATCCACAACACTCAGGCTTTTCCTTTTTTATATTTGAAACCTTGGAGCTTTTCTCTCCTGTACTGCTAAATACCTTTTTTTTATTGAAGCGTTTCAGGTTTTCTCAAACAAATGCCAGATGTATAAAAACGTAGTCAACAGATACTTCATACCTAATGAAGTGCAAGGCCGTCTGTTGGGTACTAAACCACAGTAAACAAAGTCTCTGCCTCAAAGAGCTTAGTCAGACTTCGGACCTCTGCCTTTTATAACTGTGCAAAATGGTGCCCCTGGAATTGTGCTGTACAGAGAGAATGGGAAGGGTGGCAGATCAATAAATGGGGCAATTTTTTACATAGTGTAGTAAGTACTAGGTAGGGGGAAGTCAGGGAGTAAGTTTTAGAGTTTAAGTTGAGACCCGAGGGATGAATAGCAGTGATCTTGATGGATAAGTGGGAGGGACTGGAAGAAAATAACAGGCAGCAATGAGGACAAGGGCAGAGGTGAGGGAGCAGGGCACAGCTATGGAACCACAGAGGGTTGAGTAAGATGCAATGTGGAATGGAAAGTGAGAGCAGGAAGGATAAGCTGGTTTCTCTCTTGAAGGGCCTTCACTTCAAGGACATGATTTTATCCTGGGGACAGTGGAGAGCCACTGCATGGTATTAAGCCAGGTATGACATGGTCAGATTTGTGTGTGCAAAAAGTCCAGTAATAGCACATTTGTTCCCCTCGGACCTAGGCACATGGGTCTTGGATTCAGGGTGTCCTTGTCTGGGTGATGCTTACTCACAGCCTCAGACAGACACAATACCACAGACCACCTATAAGAAACAAAAGAAAACTCGGCCTTCACCCCAGGAGGACACTAAGGGCATACAGGCCCTAAGCACCCAATTTCATGATGGAAGCCCTAGACACTTCATAGAAAAATATTAACAACACAAAGGGGAAAGTGCTCCCCTTAGTGTAGCTGAAAATCCTAGATGATTACTTTTCCCCTCATGGGTCGTCGCATATTTACAAACACACCCTCTGTCTGAACCTCACTTCTGTGTTTCTTTCACTGTTACCTCTATTATTTTCCTCTTATCACAGGCATTCCCACTGCTCATCCCTCCTTTTCCTTATCATGGCAGGCTTACCACATCCTCTGATACTGTCATTTTTTTAAACCTACAAGCCCCTCAAGGCTCCAGGTTTAGTCCTCTTCCTCATCTAAGCTCCTGGTACTAACTGACTTTCCTCCAGTGACTGAGAAATGTTGATTCCTTAGGGATTCGCAGATAGAAGAAAGCTATTTGCAATCCTTTTTTTTTTTTTAATAATTTTTTAAACAAGATTTTATTTATTTTAGAGGGAGTCAAAGAGAGAGCAGGTGGAGGGGCAAAGTGAGAGAGGGTCTTAAGCAGACTCTTAGCTGAGCTCGGAGACCAATGAGGGGCTTGATCTCACAACCCTGAGATCATGACCTCAGCCAAAACCAAGAGTAGGACGCTTAAGTGACTGTGCCACCCAGATGTCCCGGCTATTTGCAATTCGTAAACCAACACGTCCATTTCAAATTCTGGTTTTGGAGATAATCACACATTGTAGATCAGACCTGTAACCTCTAAGAATTTATTGATGCACTTGCACTTGGACTTCTGTAAATATGCTCTAAAAATAAGCTTATCAAGAATATCGGAGGGGCGCCTGGGTGGCTCCGTCGTTAAGCATCTGCCTTCGGCTCAGGTCATGATCCTCAGGGTCCTGGGATCGAGCCCTACATCGGGCTCCCTGCTCAGCGGGAGGAATCCAGCTCAGCTCCCTCTCCCTCTGCTGCTCCCCCTGCTTGTGTTCTCTCTGTGTCTGTCTCTCTTTGTCAAATAAATAAAATCTCTAAAAAAAAAAAAGTAACATCAGAGAATAACCAAAGCAAGTATCAGAAATTATCATGGGAGGGGCACCTCGCTGGCTTAGGTCGGTAGAGTATGGGACTCTTGATCTCAGGGTGGTGAGTTTGAGCCCCATGTTGGGTTGTAGAGATTACTTAAAAAATAAACAACGATGTGGATGGAACTGGAGAGTGTTATGCTGAGCGAAATAAGTCAATCAGAGAAAGACATGTATCATATGACCTCACTGATATGAGGAATTCTTAATCTCAGGAAACAAACTGAGGGTTGCTGGAGTGGTGGAGGGTGG
>NW_028038469.1:0-496 GCF_054177405.1 Leptonychotes weddellii | reverse complement strand
TCCTGCAGGCATTGGGTCAGCCCAGGCTCCAGACACCTGCGCTACACGAGGCCAGATACCCAGGCTACCCACATCATTCAAGGCTGCTCTCCCCACATGGCGCTGGGCTACCTGCCTGTCCAAGCTATCAACACAATGTTCTCCACATTGTAGGTTTTGCCCCATGGACACTTCACAAGTAATCTCTGGCCCCTTTCCTGGCCTGACCTGTCAAACCGGACGAATTCTCCCAGGTCTGAGATTGGGGTGGGGAGGTGGGTGGGCAGGTGACACGTCCCAATGATGAGGATTCTCACTACCCAGGAGGGCTCAGGAGCCAGCCAGATTCTGGATTCTTCATAGTCCCAGACCATCTATGCTTTTGTTGAGATACTGTCCCCTCTCCCGGTGTGGAACTAGGTGCTGAAGACAGGGGACTGTGTTCCCTTCGCTTCTCTTCCCAAAGCCAAGAAGGGCTTCAGCCATCTTCCTTCTCATTCACCTTCACTTCCACGCC
>NW_028038468.1:0-496 GCF_054177405.1 Leptonychotes weddellii | reverse complement strand
ACGAAAATATACCATAAATCTCTAGTATATGGCTTTGTCCTAGTCTCCTGCCTGATCACATTCTCTCCCTTTTTTTTTTTAATCTTTTTCTTTCTTTTTTCAACCAACTTCTTATCTTAGCAATTCCTTTTATACAATACTTTATAATTTTCATCTTTACAGTCATATTCCATCCCTTCAGCATATTTACCCTTATTTTTGTACATATATAAGCTTTTCTTTCTTTAAAATTTTGGGAGGCACTTTCTTCTAACAGACCAAAATACGCCCAAAATCTAGTGTGTGGCACTGATCTAAGCACCAGCCTGATCATATTTGATCATATTCAGTTTTTTCATTTGTTTGTTTTTTTATCTTTTTCTTTTTCTTTTTTTTTTTCTTTTTTCTTTCTTTCCGTTTCTTTTACCCCAGTTTCAGGTCTCTGCTGATTTGTTTAGTGTATATTTTTTGGTAGTTGTTGTTACCCTCTAGCATTTTGTTCTCTCATTCACCTATT
>NW_028038467.1:0-496 GCF_054177405.1 Leptonychotes weddellii | reverse complement strand
GAGGCAGGTCACATCCCAGAGAGCAGAGGGAGCTGCAGCTGAGCACCACCAGGGCCACCAAGAAGGAAAAGGGCAGGGCCATTGGGGATCCTGCAGATGCTGCTGGCTTGGCTGGGGTGGGCAAGTCTGGGAACCGTGGCTCTGGGTTCTCTGACCATCTTCCCTTGCGTGTGTGGCTTAAGTAAGGGACATGGGAGTTTTCAATTTCTGAACGTTTCCCTTATTTTCTACTTCTCTTTTTGCTTTCCATTATGCACTTTCTACTTGGGTTTGGAGCATGGGTTTCTCAACCGATTCTTTTCTTATTGCCCCCTCCCTTTACAGTCTTTTCAATGTTTATGTAATTGAACCTTCCAAGAAAGCTCGGTAACACGGACCTGCAGTCTATATAGATTTGGATGTATACTCTGCTTTATAGATAAAAAAGAAAGTGTCCATTTTACTCTGTTTATTTCATTCAGGGTGACGAAAATGACTAAAAAGTTCAAATAAAGCT
>NW_028038466.1:0-496 GCF_054177405.1 Leptonychotes weddellii | reverse complement strand
TGACAAGCTATTTCCCTGTGGTAAATAGATTTGTTTTTCTTTGTCAAAAAAGAGGAGGCACAGAAGATTGTTCAACTTTCAGAGCAGGCTTAGACAGGTGTGTTACTCTGCTATTCACTCTTCTCCTCTAAGACTTCCTGTTTAGTCATCTAGACCCTCTACCTCTGCTATTTCTCTCTGATCTATTTCTAGATACCTCACATCCTAGTCCCTTCCACTAATATCACTCTTCCCAAACTCAGGGGTGTGGGAGATTTAAAAAAAAAAATCTCTCTTCCTCTCCCCTTCCCTTCTCCCACTTACTCTCTCAGGCTCATGACAAGAGAGGCATTTAGTTAAGAATATGTGGGTGATTAAGACTGAGCTGAAATGCATCAGTGAGTTTGCTGCCTGGCAAGGAATGACAGTAACTTGCAAGAGGACAGTTAAATCAACGTGTTTAGACTAGACAAATTGTCTAGTCTCATTTCCTCTGGATATCTTCGATTAAAATTTT
>NW_028038465.1:0-496 GCF_054177405.1 Leptonychotes weddellii | reverse complement strand
GTGTTAGAAAATAAATACTTTTTAAAGATAGATAATAGATAGATGCTAGATGCTAGACAGATAGATAATAGAAAAATAGATGATATATAGGTAGATATTGAAGAGAAGAATTTTAAAATTTAGAATACTAGTGCTAATTATTGCTTTATTAAAGCAATAATTAATATTAAATATTCTATGGAGAAGTTTTGGAAACACTACTATAATTCTAAGAGATTCCTAGTACATGGTAACATATTAAAGAACTGGAGAGTACAAATAAAAAAAAACATTTGATTTTGTTTAACTTAACATATTTGTTTATGGTACACATTCCTGTAATATTTAATGTATCTCATATTGCCACAAGTATCTAGAGAAACGACATCTGAGACATATTGGACTAGGAGATTGAAAAGATTTAAGTAATATTTATTTGATTTGAATGTAAACTTTTTTTTTTTAAAAGATTTTATTTATTTATTTGAGAGAGAGAATGAGATAGAGAGAGCATGAG
>NW_028038464.1:0-496 GCF_054177405.1 Leptonychotes weddellii | reverse complement strand
TCTGTAAAATGGCAAGAATATAAGTGTCTGCTTTATGGATTTGCGAGGAGCAAATCAGCTAATCCATATACAGCACTGACCACAACGTCATCTATTAAAAAACAACAAGACTGACAGTGTTAGCTATGATTGATTATATGTGCAACATCATGGAGGGGGACAATAATTTTCAAAGTGTTTGGAAGAGTCACATATAAAGAAGAGGTTTTTGGCCTTGGTGTTTTGGTCACGCGGAAGTGAGGGGAGAAAGGATGTTTCACTGAAAACCATGCAGCACTAAACATTCAACAAAAAGATTTTGTGGGAGAAGCATAGTGATTTTGATTTGATATTTTTTTTTTTTTAAAGATTTTATTTATTTATTTGAGAGAGAGAGAATGAGAGAGAGCACATGAGAGGGGGGAGGGTCAGAGGGAGAAGCAGACTCCCCACCGAGCAGGGAGCCCGATGCGGGACTCGATCCCGGGACTCCAGGATCATGACCTGAGCCGAAGGC
>NW_028038463.1:0-496 GCF_054177405.1 Leptonychotes weddellii | reverse complement strand
TGGGGACGGGTTCCATTTCGTAAAATCGGGGGAGAGACAGGCCGGTACGGGGGCAGCTGTCAACTCACATCATGGCTATGGGGCTAGGACCGTTGCCCCGGGCGTGCGTGGAGGCCTAAAGACAGCCAGCTAACTGGAAGGAACCACTCTGTAGAGAATTCCTGCTTCGGCGAACGTAGGCATTCCCGAGGCTGGAAGCCTTTTGCCTACACTTCTTGGATGTCTTTACTTATAAAGCTTTTTGGAGGATCAACCAAAGACTATCTAAAATTTACATTGAAAACCTCAGAGAAACTAGTAATACATTTGATGATTGTAAGAAGGGAGAAGCTGTCTGGGCATAGGAAGCCGTTATTAGAGCAGGGTTGTGGCCAAAGAGGAAGGATGATGACATAAATCTTTGCATAAACCACACCTAAATGAAATCATGACACATTGTTAAATACTTTTCCTTCCAGGTAACAAGGCAAAAGAGGGAAGGCAGCGTCATTTGTCT
>NW_028038462.1:0-496 GCF_054177405.1 Leptonychotes weddellii | reverse complement strand
CAGATCTGTACCTCTGAAACAAATAATGCAATATATGTTAAGGGGAAAAAAAAAAAGAAGAAGAAGAAGGTAGCAGGAGGGGAAGAATGAAGGGGGGAAAATCGGAGGGGGAGACGAACCATGAGAGACGATGGACTCTGAAAAACAAACTGAGGGTTCTAGAGGGGAGGGGGGTGGGAGGATGGGTTAGCCTGGTGGTGGGTATTGAGGAGGGCACATTCTTCATGGAGCACTGGGTGTTATGCACAAACAATGAATCATGGAACACTACATCTAAAACTAATGATGTAATGTATGGGGATTAACATAAGAATAAAAAAAGATTAAAAAAAAATATTGGGAGCTGCCTCACTGGGTAGGGGTGAGCATGAAAGGGGTACACAGCCGGTACTCACTAAATGCTCTATGGCAGCCACTTGGGAAACCAGTTTGGGTGTTTCTTAAAAAATTAAACACAGAGTTACCGCCAAAATGTGGAAGCAACCCAAATGTTTAT
>NW_028038461.1:0-496 GCF_054177405.1 Leptonychotes weddellii | reverse complement strand
TTTTTTCCCCCAGAAATTAGGTTTGCCAGTCATTGAGCCTGTTCATCTCTGAATTCTTCAGCTCAGAGAAGTTTTCCTTTATTATTTCATGGATTTTGTTGAGTGAAAAGGAGGAAAAGCTTTTATGTTTTCATTATTCATTTCTACTTTTTGTATTTCATGTTTTCCTGTTTCATGAGTTTTTATTTTGATTGATTTTGGTCGTCTTTGCTTTTTTGAGAGTATCTTCCTTTTGCATATGTAAGGGAATCATCAGTTGAGGTTTAGAATTCTTGACTATAGTCTTTTCCCCTCAGGACACTGGAGCCATTGTACCATTATCTTCTGCCAATCTTATTCTCTTTTCAAGGGAGTAACTTATTTTAATGTTTTATATGCTTTTGTTTTCTTGATCCTTGAAATTCGGAAATTTCATCCAGATATGTGTATGTTAGTCTTTTTTTTTTCTTTCTTCAATAATCCTACATGGTACTGGGGGGATACTTTCAATCTAAAG
>NW_028038460.1:0-496 GCF_054177405.1 Leptonychotes weddellii | reverse complement strand
TTGAAACTAGAACTCAATCACAAGAGGAAAGTTGGAAAGAACTCGAATACATGGAGGCTAAAGAGCATCCTACTAAAGAATGAATGGGTCAACCAGGAAATTAAAGAAGAATTAAAAAAATTCATGGAAACCAATGAAAATGAAAACACAACTGTTCAAAATCTTTGGGATGCAGCAAAGGTAGTCCTAAGAGGAAAGTATATAGCAATACAAGCCTTTCTCAAGAAACAAGAAAGGTCTCAAATACACAATTTCTTAGTCTTGTAGCCTCTACGTCCATCCATATTGGTGCAAATGGCAAGATTTCATTCTTTTTTTTTTTTTTTACAGCTGAGTAATTTTCCATTCTGTATATATAACACATCTTCATTTATTCATCTATCAAAGAATACTTGGGTTGCTTCCATAATTTGGCTATTGTAAATAATGCTGCAATAACATAGGAGTACATGTATCTTCTTGAATTAGTATTTTCATTTTGCCTTGGGTAAATATC
>NW_028038459.1:0-9831 GCF_054177405.1 Leptonychotes weddellii | reverse complement strand
CCCCACCCTTCCTCCCCACTGGCCTTAATGCTGGAGGCCCCAAGGCTCAGCCCAAGACCCTCTTACCTTCACACACTCTCCACAGAAAACGCACCTGCTCCTCAGTCACGCCCACTTCATTTCTCCAGCCCAGATCTCTCCTATAAGCCCCAGATCTGATGACCCGTGCAATACCACAATTTCTTTTTTTTTTTAAAGATTTTATTTATTTGACAGAGAGAGACACAGTGAGAGAGGGAACACAAGCAGGGGGAGTGGGAGAGGGAGAAGCAGGCTTCCCGCAGAGCAGGGAGCCCGATGTGGGGCTCGATCCCAGAACCCTGGGATCATGACCTGAGCCCAAGGCAGACGCTTAACGACTGAGCCACCCAGGCGCCCCAATACCACAATTTCAATGCCACACTCCAGACCCACTTGAGGTATCTGAAATTTCCCTTATGATCACCCCCCTCCTGCCCAAACTTGGTCCCCCCTTCTCTGTTGCACTTGCCAGAAACCTAAGGCCAACAACCCTGACACCCTCTTCTCCCACACCCCACAGCTAGCTGTTCACTACAGCCCGTCAACCAATCCCCTAAACACCGCCTCGCTCAAACCTATGCCCTCCCCTCTCCATTCCACCTTCTTTTTCTCTCCTAGATTCTGCAAGATCTCTGAACCCGCGTCATGATCCACCATGGAGCCAAACTGCCTTTTTAGAACACTCATCTGCTCACTCCCTAGTAAACCCCCTCAATAACTTCCACACTCTTAGAAATTGATCCAGAAACATTAATATGCCTACAAGGGTCTTTGCTGAAATGTTGCCCCTTCAGAGAAAAAACAAAAAGGACCGTGTGAAACAGCACTCCACACCATGGGTCACTAGGTCCCTACCCATTTCCTCACACTGTCAAGCACTTATGCCCTCCTGACATACTTTATTTCTGTAACTGTCTGCCCACCTCCATAACATAAAGACCACAAGCACAGAACCTTGCCTTTTTTTGCCAAACCGAGATGCCTGCTGAGTGGATGGATGGGCCCACCACCCTTACCACCTTCCATTGAGCCCTCTCCACTGCCTCTAACTCTGCTGGCCTTTCCACCCCCAGAAGGACAGATACCCCACCTTCCCATGGTCATCTCCCCTTCCCAGGTCTCCCTTCCTTGGATCCTTCCACCTGGTGACTTGTCTCCATTTTTCTTTGGTTGAAAAGTAGACATTTCATGGATGGCTTCCCTGATCATCTCCCCCAGGATGAAGTCAAGTATGCCTTTACCTGCCCTGATAGCATGACTTCAGCTCCATAACAGCAAGATTCAGCTGTTACAATGGTCACAGTGTAAACTTGATTATGGCAGGTACTACATGTGTCCTTCGCACTGGTGTTTGCCTAGTTGTACCCCTACCCACCCAAGTTCATGTATAGAAAGATCTCAAAGCAATTAGTCAAGAAAAAGAAATAAAAGGCATCCAAATTGGAAAAGACAAAATAAAATTGTCTCTTTTTGAAGATGACATGATTTTATCTACAGAAAACCCTAAAGACTCGACCAAAAAAGCAGAATAAACAAATCCAGTGAAGTTGCAGAATATAAAATCAACATACAAAAATTAGTTGTATTTCTATACACTAACAACAAACTATCTGGAGAAAAAACAAAGATAACAATCTCATTTACAATAGCATCAAAAACAATAAAATACTTAGGAATAAATTTAACCAAGGAGGTGAAAGACCTGCATACTGAAAACTATTAAGACATTGATGAAAGAAATTGAAGACAGCACAGTAAGTTGGAAGATATCCCATGTTCATGAATCAGAAGAATTAATATTGTTAAACAGCCATACTACCAAAACCCACCTATAGATTCAGTGCAATCCCTACCAAAATTCCAATGGCACTTTTCACAGAAACAGAAAAACAATCCTAAAATTCATGTCGAACCACAAAAAATCCAGAATAGCCAAAGCACTCTTGAGAAAGAACAAAGCTGGAGGCATCACACATCCTGATTTCAAACTATACTACAAAACCATAGTAATCAAAACAATATGGTACCAGCATAAAAACAGATACATAACACAATGAAATAGAATTGAAAGCCCAGAAATAAACCCTCACATACACAGTCAACTAATATTTGACAAGTAAGCCAAGAACACTCAATGGGGAAAGGATAGTTTCTTCAATAAATGGTGCTGGGAAATCTGGATATTCAATGCAAAAGAATGAAACTGGACCCCTATCTTATGCCATTCACAAAAATTAACTTGCCTTAAATGTAAGGCCTGAAATCAAAAATCCCCTGGAAGAAAACATAAGGGAAGAGCTCCTTGACACTAGTCTTGGCGAAGATCTTTTGGGTATATAATACTACAAGCACAAGCAACAAAATAAAATATCAACAAGTGGGACTACATCAAACTAAAATTCTTCTGCACAGCTAAAGAAACAATCGATAAAATGAAAACAATGTACAGAATGGGAAAAAATATTAGCAAACCATACATATGATAAGGGGTTAATATAAAACATACACAAGGAATTCATACAACACAAAACAATGCCTGAACAGACATTTTTCCAAAGAAGATATACAAATAGTCAACAAGTATATAAAAAGGAGCTCAACATCAGTAATAATCAGGAAAATGCAAATTAAAACCACAGTGAGCTATCACTTCACACCTGTTAGAACAGCCATCATCAAGGGGACAAGAGATAACAAATGCTGGTGAGAATGAGGAGAAAAGGGAACCCTTGTGTCCTGCTGGTGGGAGTATCAATTGGTGTAGTCATTATGAAAAACAGTATGGAGGTTCCTCAAAAGATTAAAAATAGAACTACCGTAAAATCCAACAATCCCATTCTTGGACATCTATCCATAGGAAATGATGTTACTATCTCAAAGGGATTCCTGCACTCCCATGTCCATTGCAGCGTTATTCATGATAGCCAAGACATGGAAACAACCTGAGTGTCCATTAACGGATAAATGAATAAAGAAAACAGGGTATATATGTTCAATGGAATATTGGTCAACCATGTGGAAGGAAATCCTGCCCTTTAAAAAAATATGGATAAACCTTGAGGGCATTATAGTAAATGAAATAAGTCAGAGAAAGACACATACTGTATGATCTCACCTATATGCGGGAATCTAAAAACGCAAAACTCATTGAAACAGATAGCTGACTGGTGGTTGTTAGGGGCTAGAGAGTGAGGGAAATGGGTGAAGGTGGCCAAAGAGTACAAACTTCCAGTTATAAGCTGAGTAAGTTCTGAGGATCTAATGTTTAAGATGATGACTATAACAGTACCACACTGTATACTCGAAAGTTGCTGAGTAGATTTTAAATGTTCTCATCACACACACAGAAAGTCATCCTGTAAAGTGACGCATATGTTGACTAAGGTTAGCATAATCATTACATGATACCTAAGTGTACCAAGTCATCTTGCTGTACACCTTGAACTTACACAGTGTTGTATGTCAATTATATCTCAATAAAGCTGAAAAAAGAAGAGTCCAAGGGACATCTGTACAGTGAGTGAATAAAACAGCCTAGGCACATGATAGTTCTACAAAGTCTAAATCTGTGAAAGCGTCCATCACTAACTGAAATACAAAGTAAATAAAATGGGCAAAAAGGCCTTCTCTAATTCTGTTAGTTTGTGCTTCCACATTTATAAATACAGTGCCACTGCAATTCCCTTAATTCAGGGCTCCATATTTTAAAAGAACATCATTTCTCATGTAGATCTAAAATAGAATTATAAAACACAGAAAAGTGTAAGACTCCCTGAGGACAAGATACATATGTGCTGTGTGTGTGGGGTTCAGATTTTTATTCTATTTACTCTTTGCATACATTTTTAGGCTGCAAAACACCACAAAGCTGTCCACGGTGACTGGACATTGAACTCTGAGACAAACAAAATTCAAAACCATTTCTCTGTGCCTCTGGGGGCCTTCCGAGTCAGAGCTGCCAGCCACACAGCCTCGGGCCTACGATGTCAGCCTAGGAGAGACATCTGCCCTGCAGCCGGAAACTGATAAAACAGGCAGAGACACCCAAAGCACACAAAGTCCTTACCCAGCTGGGTGGGAGCTTCCCAGGCTTCCTATTTTAGAAACTGCTGCAGAGAAGCAGCGGCAGAGTCCCGAGGGCCTAGCTCTGCGCTACGACAATTTTCTGACTGCCATGACATGAGCGCGGGTTATTCTCTGGTGCACAGCTCAGCTGCCCCCCGGCACGGCCACGGGCAGCCGGGGAAGGGCGTCGTGTTCAGGGGCCCAGGCACCCGGGCTGCTTCACACACCGCTGGTGCCCACAGAATCCTGGAATTCCTCCTGGCAGCTTATTTCAAGAACAAATCTACAGAATAAGGATAAGATGTACCCCCCCCTTGAGAGTGTGACCCCAGTTTCTGGAGAACGTTTAGGGGGTACAAAAACCACCACGGAGTCTTTGCATGTGGCCACGTGAACTCGGCCCTGACTGGTGGCGACCGGGCGTTCATCCAGCAATGGGGCCCTGCTAGCCCAGCAGCAGGCTCCGTGACAAGGAAACTGAAATTCAATTTCTTACATAGTTTATGAATTTTAAGAAATCTGTTTGCTGAGTGAGGGTAAAAATACACCTTTTAAATGAGTAAAATAAAATACATTTCCTGTGGTACTGGGATAGTCACCTAATTTTCTAAGAGGGGCATCTGTTAGGATCGGACCAGCAAGGGCGTACGGTTTAAAAGAAAATGGCATTAAATGAAGAACCAAAACAACAGGATTCTAGACTCAATGATGCCACTAAAAGCAACTAAGAGTTTCTCGTAGGCACGTGTTTTCACTTGGACATGAAAAAAGCCAGTGTTTAGAGCGTGGAAATCGTGGCCCTGGCAATGGGCCCGCCTCGGGCTCCTGGTCTCTGTCCCTGGAGCTCAGGGGAGCCTCCGCCCAGCCCTCCGTGTCACCACGACCCCCTCTGCCTAGAGAAAGCAGAGGCAGGACTGCTTACGGGAACCTGGCGCCGCTCAGCTCGCCCTGCCGGCCAGCCTCCTCAGCCCCTGCAAGGCACTCGGGGTGGGGGCAGCAGGACCAAGACAACCAGGTGGAGTCCTCGTGTTCCCAGAGGGCCCGCTGCCAAGGGGCAAGAGGCCCAGCACCGCCTGCACACACAGCCCCGTGGCCTCCGCCAGACGGCTTTGAAGGTGATCCACACAGTCCCCTCACCCATACACCGGGACGGGGTGGGGCTGGCTGGCCAGCATGACAGTGCCCGAACCCTCCGGACTCTGCAAACATTGGATCAGTGGATGAATAAAACTCCCCTAAGCAATGAAGGGGAAAAAAAAAAGTAGAAGCGCAAATGGGGGAGGTTACCAACTAACAGATTTTTAGAGCAAACTATAAAAATGTATTATTTACATCTGACCTGTTCTGATGCTGCTATACTGTCATAAAATATTTTGCTACTAAGACTGAAACTGTAGGCTAAATTCTGAAGTGGAAAAGACAATCTCTTTAATCGATTAGCTTTCTGGAGAATCACTAGGATAATATCAAACCCTGATAAAAGTATACAATATAGTAACTAAGTCATAACACCCCAAAACACAGTCCAGTGCAAAAATACAGTTTTTCAGGGAAGAGGCAAGTAAGAATATGGTTATAATATCTAAATGTTTACGGTCAAAACTAAATTATGCTTTTCCCAAATAACTATCATCAAAAACTATTCATTTTTGTTTTTAGATTAGTACAGACAAGTGCCTATAATTAGCCAAACTTTTTCTTTTTTGGTAATCATAATTAAGTCCAGGTACATGAACAACAGATTCTCCTCTTTCATGAATAGTTTAAAAAATAATGTACTTTTTTATTGAAATTTTGCCCTAAAGCTTTCTCTGCTGTCTAAATAATTTCCCAACTGCCTTTCAAATTAAAGTTTTCATCTCTTCCCCCTAGGGTGTTCTGCATTACAACATATTTTAATATGTTTAAATGATAGCAGTGTTATAAAGTGTTATTTCCCGTTGAAAATGGTCATTAATACCACTTCATACCTCAGAGAGCACAACAGTAATCTGGCAATAAAACAAAGTACGATCATCATCCACTAATAACCTCAGAGGGAAGTCCTGCTAGGACTTCATGTCTATCATGGAATATTCTTCACATTAGCACATTCTGGTCATTATTCAGATGGGAAAATTTCCCATGTCCCATCTCTAATTCCATAACTGCATGTTCTTTTATAGCATTACTGTCCCCCTCTCCAAATTTCCACATACCTGTCATGGTCCACTTTGACATCAGAGCCATTAGCCCGCCACTTAGGTATTTGTTTTGTGGAATTGTAGAAGTATTTACTTTTATTTAAGTAAAGAGCTGTATTTAATTACTCTTTCACCTCATTTGCCATCACACACTTTAAGAGAAAGGAGGGGAGCCTAAGTTGCTTTCAATAAAGATAGCTTTGTACATGCGGAACTTTGGGTGGTCTGCACCCAACCCGACTCCCACTTTGAGCAATCTGTTACTCAGCCCTTCCTGTGAATACCTTCACACCATCCACGGGGAATTGGGAGCAACAAGCCCAAGCATCCGCTCGTGTGGGCAGGGGCTCTGTCCGCACTCACTGCAACGCCCAGCATCTGGAAGAGCACTTTGTAAGGACTCAATCTATAGTTACCACTGGAAGAGTGGAGGAAGTAGGTAACGATGACCACTCCAAAGCATCCGTTGGGCAAAGCTTTCCCAAGGACAGCACTCCTACCCATACTCGTCCACAAACTTTACGCTGTTCTGTACTCTGAAACATAAACAGTACCAGGGCAGTAAACACGGAAACTCTCAAGAGCTCTCTTTCAAGCTCACAGGAACAGATCTACGCCTGACAGAAAACCCAAAAGATCTGAAAAGTCCTCTTTTCTTCACACAGTCAGCATACCAGACTGACGGGTAGCATTAATTTCCTTATTATTTTTTAGCTAAAATGCAAGCGAGCATCACAGACTTTAACTTTTTGCCTTCTAATCCAGAGGAGTGGTTTTCGTAGCACCTCTGAGAGAAATCCGAGGATGTGTCAACTTTTGAAAATATTCAATCAGGAAATGAGAAACACACTGGGACACCTAGCTTTGTACATTTTGAAACTAGCATGTGGGGGTGAAGCATGTGCACACTGCTCCGGGGGCTCGAGCGGAAGCCTCGGTGAAGAGGGGCAGGGTGCAGTGCAATAAGCCTGCCAATGTTCCATTATTCCTCCCTGCGCATGGAGAGACGTACCAATTCCAGACAGAATCTCAACATGCAAACCACATCTAAAATACTCACGAATACATCTGTTCATGAATAGAAACACTTTCTTCATCCTAATATTGCCATGTGCCATGCACATGCATCTGAGGGCTACATTTGAGTTTTATAAACAGACTACAACTGCATGTAACGTTATATCATCTTAAAACGCACATGTGAACCCAAGATTAAAAACCTATAAAGCCAACTTGAACTGCAGAGTGACTGTAATAAATGCAACCATGTTAAGTCAGCTTCAAAGAAATTCATAAAAGGAACTCCAAAAACTTTCATGAATGTTTTATAGTATATTTTTAATATTGATGTATTTCATCTTAAAACAAATGCCAAGAGCTGTTGTGAATGCTCCTCTTTTCATGTCGGTGAGGCCGTGAGGAGTCTTTGATAAGACCAAGAACACCGTGTGATGCTGCAAGATCTAAAGAATGCTAGGCAAACCAAAAATATATGTCCCTACAAGTGATACTCTTCAAGCGGCTCTCTCAGACGGCTGCTGACCACTTCTAGATGGGCTGAGATTCCTGCTGCCCTTTGGGAAGTGGTCAGAATAAACCTACTATACTCACTGACAAATGAATCCCCCAGAATAGGAAACTAGATCACCAGTTTTAAATATGGCTGTGGAGCTCTGTGTGCTAAACATTAAACGGACCACGTTCAGCAGCTTCCTGAACGTCAGGATTTACAGTCCCCAACCAGTCATATCTGATGGAAAACTGCACACATAGCGTACAAAGGCATCACGTGAGCATTTGTGTCTACACATGAGCTGTCAAGACCAGAAGATCAAATGTGTCTTGTGGGTGATGAACTCAAGTGCAGTGGGGAGCTGAGTGTCTGGGCAGAGGAGGAACCCTAGAGATGAAATGGAATTTTTTTTTTTTTTTTTTTTAGTTGTTTAAATATCAGAGAAAGCCTAGGAAACACTAAGAGTCTTCAGGGTGGGCTGTTGGAAATTGTCTTCACAATCAATTCACTCATTAAAGTAGGTGTCACAAGCACTCAGGTCAGAAAGCACAAAGCAACACTAAAATGAAAAATAAAAAGGGTAAAAATTAGCCCACTTGATCACACCTTGGATCGATTCAACCTTATGGTGGCTAGATAACCTCAGCCATACCCACCAAGTATGTGAGGAATTGTGTCTATCACTGTGCAAGGAACCATGGAATACAAATAACATGCTCCTGGCATAACTTGCACAAAAATGAGATTTTTGTTCCAAAGGGCAAAAATCAATATAGTCGAAGACTTCCCATGTATTATTTTGTCGGAATGACACATACTTTCTCTCAAGATCAGAATCCTTCCCATATATACTGAGCATAACAATCCCTTGATGCTCTTTCTAAAAGGGAATGTTCCCAACTACTTTCTCTGTTCAGAGAAATTCCTCTCACAAAAAGGTTCTACCACCCACACATGAGGAACTACACAGAAAGCAGTAGGCTGCACATCAAGACAAGAAGGCCTACGCCAGGAATCGGGGAAGTTGGATGCAGAGGTGCTCCACCAAGGATAGGGCACATCCCGACTGAGACTCCATTCTGCCTGAGCTTTGAGCTCTCCTCAGGGAGAGTGTTCAAGGTACCCTGGAGAACCTGTCCCATACAGCAGACACAATAAGAAGCCCTTCTTCGGCACGTGTCCTTCCCACAGAGCCTAGATGCCAGCTGGAACAGCTCCAACTCCCCAATTCTGAGGCTGGCACAACACTGAGATCACCCTGTAATGGGGACATGTGAAATGATGAAGCCAACAGCTACATCTTCTAGAGCCAAGTGATTGTCCATGACTAAGACCATAAACACCGTATAAGGGTCACTAACGGTGAAGCCATGGAGGTTGACTTTGGTGAGCAATTTTAATATTGTATGCTTGTAAGACACGTGGATCTTGGAAAATCTCTATTAGTTACTTTAGACCCTTTTCATTCTGGAAAACCAAGATGGGGGAGGGGGTGCCGCAGAACACAGTGGACTGACCAGTCCCTTATCTGCTGAGCACAATTTAGATTTCAGTGCACACAATCTTACTCCTGGCAAATTTTACACTTCAAAGTGTAATTACTTGATTAATGGCTGGCCCCTAAGTAGAAGCAAGTTCCATGAAGCAGACACGGTATCTATTCTTGCTTGACAAACAATCCTGTGGTCTGTGTGCCTGGCCCATGCCAGCAGCTTTTTTTCCTCCCGGGTCTCACTGAGTTTCCAAGCAAGCTGGCTGTAAGTTGTGTGGACACGTGCATGATTTCAGGCCATGCAAGCCACTCTGCCAGTCCACTGCTGGCCATTAAGGAGCACGCAAGCATCTCTGAATGATCTGGACTGATAGCTGACAAGAACAAGATGATGGCCCGAAAAGCTTTCATGCTTTTTTTTTCCCTTTTAAACCCTGTTTCCTTAGGGGATTTGAGGAAGAGGTCTCTCTTCACTTTCTTCCAAAGCCAAGCACTGGATCCCAGAAAATAGAGAACGCACCCAGTTAAAACATTCTGCTGAGGAAACAAACTGAGTG
>NW_028038458.1:0-496 GCF_054177405.1 Leptonychotes weddellii | reverse complement strand
ACCTTTTTATAGAAATAGAGAGGGTAGAAAAGAAGAGATCTCATTTAAAGAATGGCCATTATTTTCGAGGTCCTGATGAGTTCTAACTTTTTGTAATTCTAACCTGATCTACAAAGGCATTAATGACCGTTAGAGCCTATGCACACAGGGTGCTCACTGTATGCTAATAGTACACCCAGAGCTTTGTCTGTATTTACTTCATTAGTCAACCCAGGCAAGAAAAAAAGAAGTCAAGTTTTAAACACAAGTAGTTTGGCTAGAACTACTCTCAGATACTGTCTCGCCCTTAGAGTGTATCACTTGCACCAGCTCAAGACTTCTTTAAACCGACAAAGTGTGGAAAAGCAGCAGTTGCACAGGAGGAGGGCCCTAAGGTAAACTGCCAGACACCTGGGTCATCTGAAATCCCACCCGGATCACATTTGCCCTCTGTAAGCCACATTTCCCCCATCCCTTATGGTCCTCGTTGAACTCACTGCTTCGATTTTTTTTTTTT
>NW_028038457.1:0-496 GCF_054177405.1 Leptonychotes weddellii | reverse complement strand
TTATTTTTTCCTAGAATTAGCATTTTTATTTTTTTAATTTTTATTGTTATGTTAATCACCATACATTACATCATTAGTTTTAGATGTAGTGTTCCATGATTCATTGTTTGTGCATAACACCCACTGCTCCATGCAGAATGTGCCCTCTTTAATACCCATCACCAGGCTAACCCATCCTCCCACCCCTCTCCCCTCTAGAACCCTCAGTTTGTTTCTCAGAGTCCATCGTCTCTCATGGTTCGTCTCCCCCTCTGATTTCCCCCCATTCATTCTTCCCCTCCTGCTATCTTCTTCTTCTTCTTCTTCTTTTTTTTAACATATAAGGTATTATTTGTTTCAGAGGTACAGGTCTGTGATTCAACAGTCTTACACAATTCACAGCGCTCACCATAGCACGTACCCTCCCCAATCTTTTTTTTTTTTTAAGTTTTGTTTATTTATCAGAGAGAGAGAGAGCACAGCAGGGGGAGAGGCAGAGGCAGAGGGAGAAGCAGGC
>NW_028038456.1:0-496 GCF_054177405.1 Leptonychotes weddellii | reverse complement strand
GCACTTTGGAGGAGAGAACGGAAGGGAGAGAAATGAGAAAGGGGAGTCAAGATACATACAAAATCAAGGAGGTGGTAAAGAGCTGTGAAGCCACTGAAGGCACATGCAAATTTTTTTTTTTTTAAAAGATGGCTAGAATGGAAAGAGGAGGTTTTTATTTATTTATTTATTAAAGATTTATTTATTTATTTGAGAGAGCAAGAATGAGAGAGAGTACATGAGAGGGGGGAGGGTCAGAGGGAGAAGCAGACTCCCCGCGGAGCAAGGAGCCCGATGCAGGACTCGATCCCGGGACTCCAGGATCATGACCTGAGCCGAAGGCAGTTGCTTACCCGACTGAGCCACCCAGGCGCCCGGCACATGCAAATTTGATGGCAGGTCCCCTCAGAGTAAACTGTAACATTTGGGAAGTTGATTTTGCTAAAAAAAAAAGTTAGGTTTGTAAGAATTCAATTATATAAGGTTTTTTCGGTTTGTTTTTTGTTTTTAAAACAGT
>NW_028038455.1:0-496 GCF_054177405.1 Leptonychotes weddellii | reverse complement strand
CTCAGTCTCTTCTAACCAAGCTTCTTCCTCTTTCCACTCCAGCCAACTTCCTCTAGCTCCTTTCCTTCTCATATCTTCCAAACTCCTTCCAGGATGCTTTATAATTTTGTGAAATAAGAAGATTTCCCCCTTCTTTTAGGACTTCTCTAATATATATCTTCAAACACATCTTAAACTGTTAAAGAAAATTTCTCCCTATTTCCCCTCCCTCTTTCTCTCCCCCCCTTTTTCACCCCTGCAATACAAATAAATCTAGGTAAAATCCAATAAAAAAGATAGAAATACATCCTTGGTTAATCCCAAATAAGAAGGAAATAAGGAACAGAAAAAAATAATAATTTGTGTTACAAACAAAATTTAAAATGATAGACAAAAGCAATATCAATGTCCACAATAAATGTAAATGGGCTAAAGATTCCACTTAAAAGGCAGATATCGTCACATCAGCTCAAAAACACCAAAACAAACTATATGATATTTATAAAAGTTACATTTT
>NW_028038454.1:0-496 GCF_054177405.1 Leptonychotes weddellii | reverse complement strand
GAAGCCCATTGAAGCGACGTGTTTTATCCTTGCAGAGTAGGTGTGGGGTGGTGGGGGTGAAACGGACACCAGGCCTCCAGACACCTGGCCCCTGCGTGAGCCACTACATCGGTGGTCAGCAGGGTCTTGGGTGGGGTCATTTGGGAGAGATCGGAGCATCTGATTCTCAGTCCGGGTTCTGAGTCAGGAAATCTGTGACCGAGCCAGAACTCACCTGTACCTAAGGATATCCTCCCACCCTCCTGCTTCCCTTTCTGGCTGTCTCTCTGTCTGTTTATATCATCATTATCATCTCTCTCTATATATATAGATGATATATATATAGTATATATATATATATTCTATCTATCATCTATTATATCAATCTATTATATCTATTGTCTATCTATGATCTCTATCATCTACGATTATATCTATTGTTTATCTACCTACCATCTATCATATCTATCATCTGTTATATTGATCTATCATCTATTATATCTATCATCTATCTATT
>NW_028038453.1:0-496 GCF_054177405.1 Leptonychotes weddellii | reverse complement strand
CCTCTGGTGCCCTCACTCCAGGATGGGGACAGAACGAACAATGCAGGCGCCTTCCGTCACAGACACCTTCTACCAGAGCTAGCTCTGGCCTTTCTAACACTGGGCATCGCTGCCGCAGAGGTACCCATGGTTGCTCCAGGAAGGATCTAAGAGGACAGCATCGGCCTCCTCCTCTTCCCTGCCCCTCCCAGAGCAGGAGAGGGGGGGCGCTGAGCCTCGCCCTCCCACAGCTGGGGCAGGGATGCAGGGCCTGGGGGCAGGGAAGCAGGGCCTGGGGCAGGGAGACAGGGTCTGAGTCAGGGAGACAGGGCCTGGGGGCAGGGAGACAGGGTCTGAGTCAGAGAGACAGGGCCTGGGGGCAGGGAGGCAGGGCCTGGGGCAGGGAGACAGGGCCTGGGGCAGGGAGGCAGGACCTGGGGCAGGGAGGCAGGGCCTGGGGCAGGGAGACAGGGCCTGGGGGCAGGGAGACAGGGTCTGAGTCAGAGAGACAGGGCCT
>NW_028038452.1:0-497 GCF_054177405.1 Leptonychotes weddellii | reverse complement strand
AGCCTTATGCAGGAAGGTTTTTTTTTTTTTTTTTAAAGATTTTATTTATTTATTTGAGAGAGAGAGAATGAGAGACAGAGAGCATGAGAGGGAGGAGGGTCAGAGGGAGAAGCAGACTCCCTGCCGAGCAGGGAGCCCGATGCGGGACTCGATCCCGGGACTCCAGGATCATGACCTGAGCCGAAGGCAGTCGCTTAACTGACTGAGCCACCCAGGCGCCCTATTATTTTATTTTTTTAAAGATTTTATTTATTTATTAGAGAGAGAGAGAGAGAGAGAGAAACAGCATGAGATGGGAGAGGGTCAGAGGGAGAAGCAGACTCCCTGCCGAGCAGGGAGCCCGATGCGGGACTCCAGGATCATGACCCGAGCCGAAGGCAGTCGCCTAACCAACTGAGCCACCCAGGCGCCCCTACTGTGGTTTGTTTTTAAAGTTCTGTTTTTTGCGTTATAATATATATATTAGTATATAACTGCAGAAATAAATATATTGAGGC
>NW_028038451.1:0-497 GCF_054177405.1 Leptonychotes weddellii | reverse complement strand
TTTTATTTTAAAGATTTTTTTTTTTATCTATTTTTTAGAGAGCGAGCGAGAGAGAAACAGCATGAGAGGGGAGAGGGTCAGAGGGAGAAGCAGGCTCCCCGCTGAGCCGGGAGCCCGATGCGGGACTTGATCCCAGGACCCCGGGATCATGACCTGAGCCGAAGGCAGACGCCCAACCATCTGAGCCACCCAGGCGCCCTCCAACATATATTCTGAGTATCAGTTGGCACTAGACACCCCTGCTCTAGAGCTTAAGAATACTGCTGGAATCCCAGTCCTAAAATCAGTAGCACTTATGGTGAAGCATAGACATCCCAAATAAGCTGTCACCTGCAGTGAAATCTATTCCCTGGATGAGTAAGAACCCATGTCTCCCCGAAGAAGGAGGCATGCCGAGCAAACGCATCAAACGCATCTCACACCCAAGAGCTATGCCAAAGGATCTTTGTCACTTCTAGGAGAAAGTTAAGATGTCTGACTCGCACACATGCCAAGGA
>NW_028038450.1:0-497 GCF_054177405.1 Leptonychotes weddellii | reverse complement strand
AAAAAAAAACTCTACAAATTGAGGGAGTCTATAAAATTCTAAATCAATATTTTTCAAAATTGTCAAGATAAAGAAAACAAGGGAAGACTGAAGATCTGTCACAGATGAGAGGATGAAAAAATCAATGACAAATTAAATGTGACTACTGAACTGGATCCCAGAGTGGAAAAAAAGATATTAGTGAAAATAATGGTGAAATATGAATAAATTATATAGTTAATAACTAATTTCTTAGTTTCAATAATGGGTATGTAAGATGTTAAAATTAGGGAAAACTGAGTGAAGGGTATGGGGAATTCTGTACACTATTTTTGCAACAGTTCTGTTAGTCTACATTTATTTCAAAATAAACAGGTTTTAAAAAATGAATTTCGGGGGCGGAGCAAGATGGCGGAGGAGTAGGAGACCTGGATTTCGTCTCCCCTCAGGAATTCAGCTGGATAGGGATCAAACCATTCGGAACACCTACAAACTCAACAGGAGATCGAAGAAAAGAA
>NW_028038449.1:0-497 GCF_054177405.1 Leptonychotes weddellii | reverse complement strand
CACTTCATCTAAAACTAATGATGTAATGTATGGGGATTAACATAAGAATAAAAGAAATAAATTAAAAAAAAAGAATTAAGTATTCTAAAAACGGGAGCACGGGGTGCCGCAGGGCTGTGCCCAGCCTGTGACTGCTCCATCTTATGTAACCCTCACCACAGCTCTGTCGTCACGGCCACCAATGGTGGTGCCAACTTACTGAGGCAAGGTTGGTACGACCGGTGGCCAGGCTCTTGGTGTCCCTATGTCTCCATCACCTCCCTGGCTTGGAACTTCTGTCCTTAAGATACAAGGTGAGTATCTGTTGTTAGACTCCAGAATCTGGTTCTGCGTACAGGATCCAGCGCTCACTGGAGACATCGGGGAGCACAGACCCGAGGGAATAATGGTGCATTGTGCCGAGAAATGAGTATCAATAGCCACCGACAGCTGAAAATCGGTGGATGTTCTCTAAGAATCCTTGGGTTTTTCATGTGTCAAAAAATTGCATTATTCTG
>NW_028038448.1:0-9833 GCF_054177405.1 Leptonychotes weddellii | reverse complement strand
TGAATGACCCACGTATGACCCAGTCAGGGAGACATTCTGCATCTAAAGAAGCTTGGTACAAGGATAAGATGTGAGGCTAAATATTTTAGGTTGATAATAGGTAGGAGGGAAGATACTTTGTTGGCAGCCTGGAAATGACTAGGCAGGCATTTACAATGTCAAGCCATTCAATGGCTGGTTGGCTAAAATGAGTGGTGAATAGAGGCAAATTTTTTTTTTTTTTCCATCAGTATGGAAATACCGGGTTAAGTAATATCCTCCAAAATTCATGTCCACCCAGAATCTTATTTGGAAATAGGGTCTTTTCCGATGTAATTAGTTAAAGTGAGGTCGTATGGAATTAGAGTGGGCCCTAACCCAATCACTGGTGTCTTTGTAAGAAGTGACACACACAGATACAGGGGGACAGACACAGAGAGGACTATAGGACAATAAGACACAAGGGAGAATGCCATGTGACAATGGAGGCAGAAACTGAAGTTATGCTTCCACAGGCTGAAGAACACCCAAGAACTGCCAGCTACCACCAGAAGCTAAGAGAAAGGCGGGGAATGGGTTTTCCCTCTGAGGCCCCAAAAAGAAGCACATCTGCAGACACCTGGATTTTGGACTTCTAACCTCCTGAACTGTGAGAGAATAAATTTCTGTTGTTTAAACTATTCTATTTTGTGGTCATTTGTTACATTGGCCCTAGGAAACAAATACACCATCTATAAGGGGACGAGGTCAGCCCAGTTGCCAAATGAGCTCCTAGAGCTCAATGTTCAAGGGCTTTCTGCCCTTTTTATCTCTGGCAGCTGAGCTGGCAATGGAGAAGTTAGGTGCGTATGTGGGGATCCTGCCAAGGTGGGCATCCTGGCCTCATCCGCTCTCTTAGATCAATAGTGATGGGGGAGAAGACAAAGGCAACCTATTCCTCCTTGGTTCAAGGATTAATCCCATTGGGGTAAAGACAATTGAATGCTCCCAAAAGAGGATTCAACCAGTTGCTCAGCTTTCACATCTGGCCAAATTGCCCAAACACAAACCCCTCCGTGTGGCCAGCTCTATGGTGAGGCAGGAAGCAAATGTGATCCGGTGGTGGAGGAAACACGGAATGAAGCCTCCTGGGGATAATGCCCTTGGACATGATCTAATAGAAGGTGATGAGAGATGCTCAGGAGGCGAAGGAGGCTGTGGTTAATGAACAGGATGGAGTGGTCCAATCCGTCAGTGCTATTTTAACCTTCTTGCAGGCACTTTGCCTCGGTGTTTCTCATCTCTGCATGAATGTTGAGGCTTGCCTCCTAGGCTTTCACAACCTTAGACAACTTGGAAACTTTTGCTTTGACTAGTGAGGAGCCCGAGATCCACATTTATCTCAAGAAAACATACTCAATTAAGGAAAACATACTCCCCACCCATGATTATTCTATATTCAGTAACACTGGTTAAACATAGGACTCCTGCCAAAAAGACTCTTCAGTCTTCAGTCTGTTTAAACAAAATGAGGAAGATGCCTAAAATTATTCTCTTTCCCATTTCCAGCCCAGTGCATTCACAGTTTAAGGCAATAGAATGCACTCAGAAAGCACCTTTTATCTATAGAAATTAACATATCCTATTGAGATGCTCTAAACACACTGCTAATCGGCTGAGGATGGATGAAAATTACATCACCAGGTGCTTCAGGTGATGTGCATCTGAGGAAGTTTAAGTCCCATCTTCTATCCAGCAACAGTAGTGCCAGGTTTGGAGTTGGAAGAATTTTCCGAGTTCAAATTCTGCCAGTTACTAGGAACCTTGAGAGCAATTCTTAAAAGTCTCTGAGCCTCAGTCTGTCATACATAAGTAAATTACTTCTGAATTTGCAGAGAAGACTTTATAACACATTTATAAGTCATATAATAGATCAGCTAGCCAATAAATGATTCTGATTCATTGTCTGAATGCACAGATGGTGAAGAAAGAACTTCACTTTGAGCATCTTCATCATTTTCATTGTTTATGAAACCATTTTCCTTTCTGTAGGAAGCTCCTCTTTCTCTGATTTTTTTATGTGGCCTGAACTATATTTAAACACGTACCAGCTCACCTTGCTTTTTACCAAATATGGACTGACTCACAACATACTCTATAACTGTGATCTGAATATAGTCTCATTATCTCTAGAGTTCTCTGCCCACCTTTGTCTCTAACCATTTAGACAATTAGGACAATTGTTAAGTTTTAGTTCCAGAAGATTCTCGTGTTGCTGGAACTTGGACCACAGTCTCCGCATTCCCTGGTGACTCAAATTCCCGTGCCTTAGCCATCATTCATAAAGTGGATCATCACTCAGCAATATGATGTAGAACAACAAAAACAACAAAATATTTTGATTATTATGTGAATAAAATAAGATATTCTATTTGAATAACTCTTTAAAATATCTAAAGCTCTATAAAAGTATATCAAAAATTGAGTGCATTCTTCATTTAATAAGAACTATTTTTCAATGGAACTTGGCTCTGCTCTCCTACGGCATGCTTTTCAACCTTCTGGACTTATCTCTATCACTTCAGTTGTATGAGAGATTCAGTATCTTCACAACACTGAGGATATCTATGTTTATTCCTTCAACAAATATTTTTTGAGCACCTATTATATAACTAGTCATCTTCTAAGCACGGGGTATAGCACAGAGATAGACAAGAAAGTCAGGATCCCTGGTCTCACGAAACTTCTATTAATAGTGGAGACCAACAATGAAAAAAAAACTAATATAATATTTCCAATTTGGTTTCATATTATCAAGTATACAAGGAACAAAAGCAAACAAGAGAAGAGCAACTTCAGATACTCCTGTTTGGGAAGACCTCTCTGAAGAGAGCTATTTAAGCTTCTTAGCTTAAGAAGGATGAGAAAGAGACCTGTGTGCCAAAGGCTTAGGGGGAAGAATGTTCTAGAAAGAGAGATTTGCCTATGGTGTGAGCAGCTGAATGCAAAGATGTGCAGCTGCCGTGAAGTGAGTGGGGGAAAGAGGTGAATGGGAAGGTTAAAGAGGGGCCAAGGGTAACATCTTTTTTTGTTGTTGTTGTTAAGATTTTATTTCTTTATTGGAGAGAGAGAGAGAGAGAGAGCACCAGTGGGGTGAGGGGTAGAGGGGGAAAGAGACTCCCCGCTGAGTGGGGAGCCCGATTCAGTGCTCGATCCCGGGACCCTGGGATCATGACCTGAGCCCAACGCAGACGCTTAAACAATTGAGCCACCCAGGTGCCCCCAAGGGTAACGTCTTACAAGACCACGTGGGGACCACATTTCTGGATTTTATTCCAAAGTTGATAGTAAGCCATTGGAAGAAGTTAAGGCAGAAGTGTGACATAATTGGATTTATATGTCAAGAGAATCACTCAGAATTCTGTGAGGAAAATGAGTTGTATCGGAACAAAAACAAGAACAGAAACACTTATGGAACCATTGCCATGCTCCAGGAAAAAGCTGACATTGGTCTGTATTCACGTGGCAGCAGCAAAAAAAAAAAAAAATAGAGCAAAGCAAATAGAGCTGAAATACTTTGGAGTTCATGGAACAGGACTCACTAAGCGATTAGATGGTGGTGGAAGGAGGGACGTTGTGTTAAGGGCTGCGTTCCCAGCCCTTAACACAAGGCCTAGCACATAGTAAACACTCAATAAACACGTTCAGAATTGTTTGATTTTCTCCCATCAAAGTTAGGTCTTCCAAGCTGATGATCAGGGAAAGAACAGAAGAGTATAGAAAATAGATAAATTAAAGGAGACTCAGAGAATAAATAAAAAGGACAAATGAACACAAAGATTTCCTTTCAGTAAAGCTGATAATGACTTTACAGTCAGCCGATCAAGGTTACAATCTTCCTTTATGTCTCTCCCTGCAGGCGGCTTTCCAATAAATGTCTAAGGACATCCTGGGCCAGCAGAGGCCCGATTGAATATCACATGGTGAAAAAGGGACGGGACTGTATATAGAAAAGACATTTTTAAAGTTATCTTGTGATTTAGGAAATAATTTTTCATCATTTCCTTGGCTAAGTTTAAAGAGAGAACTTAAGAATAAAGAAAAGACCATGAAGCATATAGTCTGAACGTGATAGAACCAAGTGATTTTGTCTTGGTACATTGATTCGGATGTTACAGAGGGCATTTTGTGAGTAGTTGGTAGCACTTGGTATTAGCATTGATGCCGCATTCAGGCATAGACGTGTTCCTTTTCAATAAGACTACCAAAAAAACCCCTGAGAGAGGCAATGTAATCCTTGCAAAGATTTTAAATGGGAAGCACAAATATTCCCACACTTCAGACTGTGAGATTAAATAAGAACAGGTGAGGGTCATCCATATTAAATACTATATAAGTGATTGCGGACATCCATACTTTGATTGGCACCCATGGTTGAATTCAGGACCTTTTAGAAATTCTGACATTATTGGAAAGGGGTTTCAAGCATCCATATTCATCCCCAATCTTTCTTCCAAGATTCAATTTATGGACCATTAAAAAAAAAAAATCCTGCTGGCTCCTCATATACTTTCGAGTGGTGCCTTCAAAATTTCCTCTAAGTGAACTTAAAAATAAAGTGTACTTGCTTTTATGCTAATGCCATTTGGGGTCTAAAAATGCTGTTGACAACTTTTGTGTTGCTCTTTCTCCTCTGGCTGCAGGACTGCCTTCTCCCGTATGTGATTGATGGGTAGGTAGGCTTTGCTCCTGGAAGGAGCCACATCATACGCATCTCAATTCTACTCAATAAGCACAGAGATGCGCGTAGGTTCCGTTTCTTCTCTGTCTCTAACTATAGCTCTTTCACTGCTCTTTTAGCCAAATGTTATCTGAAATATTGAGAGCTTCAAAAAAAAAATGTCCGTTTACTAAATGATGACCCAGTTATTGCTGGGCTGAGAGGACGTAATAAAGGCTTTGAATTGGGAAGGAAGTATAATTCTAAAGCATTGGCAAGCGGTGTCAATAAACACTGACCTAGAGATCAAAAGGTCTTTGGGAAGGTCCCTCAAATCAGGTGTCTGGCTTCTTGTTCTCTTTACTCTATGGCCAGCTCTGAAACTACGATCCTCTCCAGAGGTGCATTGGGTTCATAGACAAGCACAGTGTAGGAACAATTTCCTTGGCGGGATACATAAAAGGCCACTTGCCTTTACTTGTGGAAAGATTTCTAAAAATGCCCTGAGCATTCTTACTATATTTTGCAACTGCCCTCCTCTCCCCTAACAAGGAGTGAGAAGATTGAAAGTTTTACAGAGCCCATTTATTTTATGGGCAGTCCATAAGAGATATTTTATTTCTTTCTGACCTCCCACCCCTTCCTCAGGTAGAATTGATGGCTCCTTTCTTTGAATCACTTGGCACCCATACTGACTCCTCTACCCTCCCCCACACAATTTTTTTTGCACTTAATCATATATACAAATAAATTTTTAAAAAGGAGGGTGACTCAGTCAGTTAAGCAGCTGCCTTTGGCTCAGGTCATGATTCCGGGATCCTGGGATCGGGCCCCATGTCAGGCTCCCTGCTCAGTGGGGAGTTTGCTTCTCCCTCTCCCTCTGTCTCTGATCCCCACTCATGCTTGCTTGTTCTCTTTCTCTCAAATAAATAAATTTAAAAAATCGTATATACCATGTTGTCTGTTTCCCCTCACTAGTCTCCTTAAGAAAAGAGACTAAGATTTATTTGTATTTTTATTCCCAAATGCATGGTATAGTTGTTATTTTGGCATCCCACCCAAATGGAAGGATCAGGAAAGGTTCTCCACTGTATTAAACCCTGTAAAATCCTGCTCCCTCAGGGTCCGGTAAAGTAGGAATGCACAAAGCAAAAAGAGACATTCAAACACATCTATTCTTCACTGTTCCAGATCATCAAAAGGAGTGTAGAAGTTTTTATGGAACCACACACAACCCATAACACTTTTATCCACATCATGTTGTCCAGCAGTGGAATAAAAAGGAGAAATGTAGGGGGTCCTGAGACTCCTATATGCTGAATTTGGGAAAATCTGCTCCTGGCTGTTGAAATTGTGCAAGGTCACCAGCATAGAAGTGACTGTCTCTTGTTGTGTTTGTCGGTAATGCCTTATCTTAGCATTCCTACCTCCGTAGCTGCAGAGGAGCTGGTGACAGTCATTTAACTTACATGAACTTTCTCGAGTTCAACCAATACTGTTCATGAATTTTAAGCAGCAAACTCAGAAACCTAGAAGCAATGCCATCATTTCCAAGGAAAAACCTTAGCCAACTAACGTCATTACCTTTGAATGTCAAATTCCTGAAAATACAGCATTTAAACCTATACTTCAGAATAATTTATTGGATTACCGGAGCTACTAACATAACCTTCTAATTTAATCAGCATTACAGTCTCCAGTCAGGAGAAAAGCAGTTCTTTCAAAGTGATTTTTCTGGGATAATGCCCAGTAAACTTGGTGAATGAATGAATGAATGAATGAACGAACGAACTAATGACTGGAATCTAAATGGGCTCAATTTTCCCTCTTCCACTTAGTACTCAGCATAATCACTTCCTTTAACGTCACGTGCTACGCAGCCAGCATCACAATCTAATTTTAGTTCTAGAAGACAACAAATATAAGGAAGAAATGCTGGTGTCACAAAAACACATCAGGGAAGTTTTAGATGACTCCCAAAAGATGATTTTTGAAGGCACTACTTTTCAATCAAGAGAAGAGTTGAAGAAGTTTTTCAACCTTTCAGAAGAGTAGGGGTAGATAGGTTTATAATGCCTGTTCCAGAAAAATATCAAAGTACATTAAAGAAATTTTAACCCCAAATCACTTTTAAATATATCTTTCTCCATAATTTCAGAATCTAAATGATTCTCAAACACATCACTTCACTCATGGTGCCATCTGTGTTTTTTGTCACCCATGTAGTTCATTCCTCTCTATGAGGTCTTTTCTTTTCTCCCTCCCTCCCTCTCTCTCTCTTTCTTGCTTTCTCGTTCTTTCCTTCTTTCTTTTTCCCTCCTTCCTTCTTTCTTTTCTTCCTTCCTTCCTTCCTTTCGTTCTTTTTCTCTTTCTTTCCTTTCTCCTCTTTCTCCCCTTGTCCCTCCCTTCCTCCCTTTTCTATTTCCCTCCCTCCTTTCCTTCCTTCTTACTAGTCACTAGACTTAGATATATATTCATAACCATTTTATATAGTCCTTACAACAATGAAAAATAACTATTCATGTAGTTATTTTATAATTGGGGAAACTGAGTCTCAGAGATATGAAATAATTTGCCCAGGGTAACCGTAGAGCCAGAATTCAAACCCAGGATTGAAAGAGTCGAAGATCCATAGTCAGTTCATTTTAGTAGTTTGCTTCTGATATTTAAAAAAAAAAAAAATCAATGTTGAAAAACAGTAGTATCTTTTGGGGGTTATTAAAAGTTAATTTTAAAGCTAATGAAAAGAAAGAAAAAAACTTGAAAAATACAAGATAAATCAGGAATACAGCATCTTTTTATAGCCCTAAGCAAAAGATAGAGCAGAGAAAAATAGAACTGAACAAGGATTAAACGTTAGTTTCTTCAAGACTCTTCTTGATATATTATGAAAATTGATCATGTGTCCCTAAAAGCCATAATATAATTATCTGGATGCAATCATTTGACAATGAAATGCTATTCTTCAAATCTACTTTGATATTCAAGGGCAGCAATGATGGCCTCCAGGGACAGAGCATAAAAATACTGATAGAGACACGTGTGAAAGGACATCATTTACAGAGAAATCCAAGATATCTTACTGCTGGTTTCCCAGCTGACTCCCTTATCAATTAGCATATGTTCCTCTAAAGAAAAGAAATGGAATGTTTGGGTTTCTGTTTAGGGATTTCCAGTCAAACAGATGATTGGTCAAGTGATTGGATGCTCTCAGGGTGTGTTCCAAAATCCTTAGCTAATTGGCCTCAAATGTGATCTCCAGGGTCTGGTTCTCTGGCCTCCCAGCCTCATTGCCAGCACTCCCGTCTGGCTGTCCATGCTCCTCCACCCCTGGCCTTCTATGTTGTTTCCAGGGTACTCTGCCCTGGATCCACCTGTTTCAGGATCTTCACTGCAGTTCCTTCACTCATCTCCTTCTCCCATTCCCTCTCTCCCCTCTAAACCCTTTTCACCCTTTCTTACTTATTTTTCATGTCTCTGCTTATACTTTCTTAGCTAGGTCCCCCAGATAGCACAGGTCACATGTGTCTCCCCACTGGAACATTGCTAGTTCCAGACCCATTGAAAATGCTTTACATGTGCTACCTCATTAATCCGGACAACAATCTTTGGAGGAAATTACTGTTCTAGTTCCATGGCATACATAGCTGGGGAAACTGAGGTATGAGCACTTAAACAATTGGCCCACCGTCGCAGGGCTGGTATGGGGAAGAACAAGACTTGAGCCTCCCTGTTGGATTCCAGAGTCCATCATTCTCTCAACCACTCAGCTGAACTGTCTCTCTTAGGAAACCCTACCTGCTCACTCCTGGCATCCTTCTCCTTGAAACACTTATCCTCATAATTATTTGTGAAATTATTTGTTTTTTGTCCATCTTCTGTACCATAACTTCCATAAGAGTGAGGTCTAAATCTCATCAGTAGCACTTGCATCTAGCGTTGTGCCTGGAATGTAGGAGGTAGCCAATAAATTTCTGAAGAGTAAATAAATAAATAGATGGTCAAATGGAGGGACAGATGGATGGCAAGATGAATGACTTTTTTGGCTTATGTCTTTAAAATATGGTGCCAATGAATCTTGGATTTTAAGCTTTACACACAAACAAAGACCCTGTCCCTGGGGTAGCAATTTTATCATCTTACACCAAGAGTGGGACACTTGGGGCTATGTATTTTAGACAGACTAGGTCTTGGTTCACCCCAATTTTATTTTTTCAGTGGGAAGCACTGATGTAGGATGCTCAGGTCCAGTCAAACGTTCAAGAGGTCAATAATAAAACTGGCATGGGGCAGAGGAGGGGTAGAATAAAATAAAATATTTCTAAGCTAAAAGAGACCCTAAAGATCACCAAATTCAACTTCTCCATGTTATAGTAGTTGATAGAGTAATGATTCTTAGGTACTCGGGCCAGATTTCTTCAACCGTATCTTCATCTGTTTTTAGCATAGGTGAAGGAATTCAAAAGCGTCCCGCCAGTGCCCTCCTGTCTGGCTTGCTCTGCTGCTGTCAAAGATAAGACATGGTGCATTTTAGAAAAGCCACAGGATTGTGATATGACTCTTTCCATCCAGCTGTGGAAGACACAGCAACTGATAATAACTTCAGAAACATCACCTACTTACCGAATGTCTGAATTCACACAAATCAACAGTCTTAAGGTATAAAGCAATTATTTTATAGAAGTATGAGGTTTGAACAACGGCTTCCGAGGAAAAAGTGTTTTGCAAAGGTATTCTGTTTGAAAATAGTATGGCATTTTCTTATTAAGATCAAAGGCTGATTTCAAAGGAAGGACCCTTCTGAATATCTTTCCTCATTCGGTGTCTGACTTGCATAGAAATACAACTCCAACTCCAAATGTTGCATAGAAAAGGACTGCATGGAGCTCAGGATTTGGAGCTAGAAGAGTGTTCTCTTTCTAGCTGTGACCTTGGGCAAGCCACTTGACCTCTGAGTCTCAGTGTTCTCATCTGCAAAATGGAGCTAGTCCTTCAACAAACACCTGAACAGTGTCTTCCATGGGTGAAGTTTATGAACGATGGGGAGAGCTACCGTTCATCAAGTGCATACCATGTAGTAGGTACTTTACCTGCATCACCTCATTCTACCCACAACAAAACCCTGTGGCAAGAGACATCGGAAACTGAAGCTTGA
>NW_028038447.1:0-497 GCF_054177405.1 Leptonychotes weddellii | reverse complement strand
GTCTGATAGAAGGGTTCAATCTCCCTTCGGGATGTAGAAATTGAAGTCTAAAAGGTTAAGTAACCTGCCTTAGATCCCACAGCCATACGCTGCAACCTAATTCTGGCCTGGCAGACCTCCACTCTACGCTACCTCCCAAATATCAGTCAGAGCCACAGTTTTTTAAGCACCTAGAGAAGCCAAATATTGTGCAATCCTCACTTCCCAGATGCTGAACATTGCAGCTCAGAGAGGTTTGGTAACTTGCCTATAGCCACACAGCAGTCTGTCACCGAAGCCTAGGCTCTGTGCTCTGTTTGCCCCCCGCCCCCAGCGGCTCAGCTGTCTAAGAACAAGTAAAGGAGCGATAACCGCTGCAGCAGCCCTGTGGGCTTCCAGCTCCCCGACTCAAGCAGACGGTGCAGTGAAGCTCAGCAATAAGAACCCGAGCCTCACCTTGACCAGTGGGGGCTCCTAACAGTGCCCAGACGCAATCGCACTCGCTAACTTCTTGGACC
>NW_028038446.1:0-497 GCF_054177405.1 Leptonychotes weddellii | reverse complement strand
GCTCTTTGTCTTTACATTACAAATACTAAACCACTTTCTAATTGTAATCCTCCTGAGATACTCTCTATATCTCATGGAGTTTGCACGAGGGTTCTTCCTCAGAGCTTCTGCTCTCTCCTTTCATTGTCACTCATCTTAAGCTCTCCTGCACTGGCTATGTCCCTCTGTGTATCTAATATTCAAATGTCTCAATAGGGAGGGTATAGTTTGTTAGCCATTCACCACTAGTATATGCAATTCTGTTAGACCTGACACTACAACCCCTTTATTAATGTTCTTCTGGCCAGGCAACATTCCTTATTATCACTACTGGCACTAAAATAATAGATTAAATTGATGTAAAAGTGAATGCCAAGATGTCCATCAACAGATGAATGGATAAAGAAGATGTGGTATATATCTACAATGGAATATTATGCAGCTATCAAAAACCCCTGAAATCTTGCCATTTGCAATGACATGGATGGAACTAGAGGGTATTATGCTGAGTGAAATAA
>NW_028038445.1:0-497 GCF_054177405.1 Leptonychotes weddellii | reverse complement strand
TTTTTAGAATACCAGGCTCAAGAGATATTTCATGAAGAGTTCCATGGACAAATGACTTTAGTAAATAACACACAGTGTATTCCCACCTTAGAAATTCACAAGGCACATTAAAATATTAGAAAACTCTTAGAAGTCTAATAGTAAAGTAATGTGTTTCACTCTGTTTAACCAGTATTCCCAGATTTAATTGATTATGGAATTGAAGGGTGGCAAAATATGCCATCCCAAAATATGTCATTTGTGCCTAAGGATTATTTTGAGCTAAAGGCACTAAAGAACAATAGAAAATGCTGCACCAGAGAAAACTACAGGGGCTATTCTTGAAAGTGTGTCTCCCATTTTAAGCAGAAATTCTTACTTTATAAAATGGATAAATGATGGGATTATCATTACATTTTCATGAACATTCATCATAGAATTATCTTATTAAAGCTTCCCTTATACATTTAAAATGAACTTTTAATTTGTTTTTATTAGTTAACTCTCATGCAATTCTT
>NW_028038444.1:0-497 GCF_054177405.1 Leptonychotes weddellii | reverse complement strand
AGACACACCTTGGAAAGCACTTGATGAATGCTAATTTAGTTGGAAAGAGGTAGCCATTTAAAATCTCTCTAGGGACACCTGGGTGGCTCAGTCGGTTAAGCGTCTGCCTTCAGCTCAGGTCATGATCCCGGGGTCCTGGTATCGAGTCCCGCATCAGGCTCCTTGCTCAGCTGGGAGCCTGCTTCTCCCTCTCCCTCTGCCGCTCCCCCTGCTTGTGTTCTCTCTTTCTATCAAATAAATAAATAAAAATCTTTTTTACAAAACAAAATCTCTCTCACATACACCCACAAATAAATTAGCTGTCTCAGAGCTGGAGCAGGAAGTAACTGGGAAGGAGGACGATGGAACCTTATGAGGTTATGGTAACGTTCCACGTTTTGTTAGGGATTTGCATCACACAAGTGTATACATCTGTCAAAACGCATCCAATGGTACACTTGAGATTCACGAGTTTTATTGCACATGAATTTTACCTTAAAAGAAATAAAAAGGGAAAA
>NW_028038443.1:0-497 GCF_054177405.1 Leptonychotes weddellii | reverse complement strand
ACCTTCCAGGCCCGGCAGGTCGTGCAGACAGCGGCCGCTCGGGTTCCGGCAGGTCCTCATGCAGGGCGCCCCGCATGGCTGGTAGTGCCACTCACACTGGCCCTCGGGGTTGTAGTAGTCGCAGAACAGGGCTGTGGGCAAGCGGGTGGCTCAGCGGGCCAGCTCCGGCCCGGAGTGAGCCACCCAGCGGCCCCAGCGGGGTGCTGCGCTTGGAAGGTGGCCTTGGGGGCCCCACACGGGCCGGGCAAGCTCCCCTGCCCCCAGCCCTCCACCAAGTCTCGTGGGCTGTTCTCACGCCATTCCCTCCCCTGCGCCTTCCGGAGGGGGCCTTGGAGCAGATGGGCCTCGAATGCCCATGGTCAGATGCAGCCGTGGGTCCCTGGCTTCTTGGGGGTGCCACCCACTGGGGTGGGGGACTCCGGCCAGAGCGGCCCCACAGCGATGCTCCCCACTGGCCAGGTTCCAACCGGGTGGGAGGTGGGGGCTCTGCTAACCCC
>NW_028038442.1:0-497 GCF_054177405.1 Leptonychotes weddellii | reverse complement strand
ACTCTTCTATCTGCCCACCCCAAAGACCTTCCTGCCCGGGGAACCTGGAACCTTCGACAGTTTACAGACATCCAGCTGAGAATTTTGTAAGGGCACAGTCTCAGCCTGTTCCTGAACCAGGAGTTTGTATCCAGTTTGGATTCTGTCACGATCCTATCACCACCTTGTTAACAATCCCGGTTAGACTACAGTCCAGACACCTGGCAGAGCACATGAGCTGGGGGCTACATCTCCCTCTATTCATGTCATTATTTGTTTACAAGGGGACTATCTCTACAGGCTGCTAGGATGTTCCAGGCATAACAAAACTAACCGTACAGATTTGAGGGGAGTATAGCTTAGCCATTCATCGCAACAGACTTTGGCGGCCTTCGCTGTTGTCAATCGCAATATCTGCCAACATTATCACTGTATGACCAGAACAAATAAATAAACAAGTGGTGTTGTCTTTGCTTGCGATGATGGAAGTAGGATGTCCCGTGTCTGGGCAGGAATAG
>NW_028038441.1:0-497 GCF_054177405.1 Leptonychotes weddellii | reverse complement strand
CGCCGAGCAGGGAGCCCGATGCGGGGCTCGATCCCAGGACCCTGGGATCATGACCTGGGCCGAAGGCAGACGCTTAACGACTGAGCCACCCAGGCGCCCCTGGAAAACTATTACTTTTGAGCTCACCATAGTGAAAAGTCACATTTATCCAGGACAGAAGTTTTTACATCTTGCAGATGTAGCCTTTCTAGGTAAGCCAGGGTCTCATGGCATGTTGGAACTGTGTAATAACAATGTCAGTTCTGTGGCCCTTAAAATGGTCTGCCAATACTTGCTTTTGTGTGCTTCTCTCTTTCCTTCTAGAGGTTGTCAGCAGAAGGGTAAAGGTTATGGACTTTGAGGTCAGCTGGAAGTGAATTCAAATCCTGACTCCACCTATTTACTTGCTGTGTGATTTTGAACATGTTCATTAGACTCTCTAATACCCAACATTGGGCTAACCCATCCCCCCACCCTCCTCCCCTCTAAAACCCTCATTTTGTTTCTCGGAGTCCATA
>NW_028038440.1:0-497 GCF_054177405.1 Leptonychotes weddellii | reverse complement strand
CTATGATTATGTGGTGCAGGTGCATATGATTATGACAGTGCCCAACCCAGTTGTTATAGGTGAGAATATGATCTGAAATGAACAATTTTATAAGGCAGAACACCTGAGAGGTAAGCATCTGTTAGGTAAACTTGTTTTATGTTGTGCTTCATCCATAACCAAAGTTCTTAAATAAAGGGTTGGGAAAGGAAATAGCAAGTTCTTTAGCCAGGACAGTATTATGCGACTAAATCCTGTATGGAAAAACTCCTGAGACTAGATCATTTTAATGTCTTAAATTTTGCGGCAATGACATGACATATCCACTCTTGTAAAAATCCATCAGGAAGTGTTTGTCACGTGGCTAAAGCTGAAAACCAAGATGGGAAGCACGAGGGGAGTCTGGGCAGGAGCAGTCTTGATGTGGAATTTGGATCTTACTGCCAAATGTCCTTGAGCACTGCGGTAGAGGTTATCTTCTATGTGGAGCTAGTCTAGGTGTTTAAAAGGGAGGTGAA
>NW_028038439.1:0-497 GCF_054177405.1 Leptonychotes weddellii | reverse complement strand
GCTGTGTGGCAGGTTCCTCGAGTCTAGCTCTCTTATGCTTACCTGCTTGAGAGAGTTATCATCTCTTAAGAATTGATAAAGAAGATGCTTCTCTAACTTTTCTTCAACATGTGACTCCAGATTAAGGGATTTTTCTTGGTTTTTCATGAGTGGAAAACTTCATCAGTTTAACCTCTGGCCCAAATCTGACTTGCTATGCAGATTCATTCATGATCAACCCTGAATTCAAATCCCAATAACTAATATTAAAATTCAAATAATAGCTAACAATTATTAATTGCTTCTTAGGTGCCAATCACTGTGCTAATCCTTTTTTATGCATTAGTTCATTACTCCTCATGACAAGCTCAGAAGATAGGTACCATTTTTACGTACATTTTATAGTTGAAGAGACAATTATTAAACTGAGCTTCTAGGAACAACTCCCAAATCTTCATGTAAAATTGGGTTGCCAAGGAGCCTATGCCCTGGTCACGATGGAAAAGTTGTCTGTCCAA
>NW_028038438.1:0-497 GCF_054177405.1 Leptonychotes weddellii | reverse complement strand
GAAGGTGATATCTCAGTTAAATTATACCAAGTAAAGTTTCATCATTTTTTCAAGGAATGATGGAGCTGTATTGAGTCTACAGCTTCCTATTATTTGAATAATAAAAGAGAAATTTTAAAATTTGCTTCACTAAAGATTGAGTTTTATCACCTAATTAAATTAAAAATGGAGAAAATATAAACAATGACTCATAAGTTATATATAAAAAGAAAAATCTCAATTGTTCCTCACAATTTTTATTTCTTTAAATCTTGCTCTAAAAGTGTCCCCACTTTACCATTCATAACAATTAATGAGTAGTTAGTTCAATGGAATCCACAAAGCAAGAATTATATACAAGGCATTGTGCTGGGTGCCATGTAATATGCAAAGATAAACCAAATGAAGAGTTAGGTTTTTATAGAAAAGGACCCTCAACTCTATGGTCAAATAATCTTTGACAAAGCAGGAAAAAATATGCAATGGAAAAAAGACCGTCTCTTCAATAAATGGTGCTG
>NW_028038437.1:0-9835 GCF_054177405.1 Leptonychotes weddellii | reverse complement strand
GATACATGAAAATACTAAGGAATATTATCAGAGATAAAGAAGATTACTTCATAATGATAAAAGTTTAAATCCACTAGGAGGATATAACCTTACAAAATATTTTTCCCATATTAAGATAGTTTCAATATATATAAAGCAAAATTTCACAAAAGGAAAAGGAAAATTAAAAATTCCGTAATCATAATGGGATATTTTAGCCTACCTCTCTCAAAAATTGCAAGGATTGTTTAGACCAAAAAAGTCATAAAACAATAGAATATTTGAACAACCCCTCTAATAAATTTGACCCAATGTTCATGGATTGGAAGATTAAGTATTTTAAAGATGACATTCTTCCCAAATTGATTTTAGATCCAATGCAACTGCAATTCACATTTTAACAAGACTGTATTATTTGTGTGTTGTTGGGGTAATGGAGGTCTTCACAAGTCAATTCTAAAATTTACAGGAAATGTCAAAAACTTAGAAGAGCCAAGACATTCTTTTTTTTTTTCCTTTAATATTTATTTATTTATTTATTTGACAGAGAGAGACACAGCGAGAGAGGGAACACAAGCTGGGGGAGTGGCAGAGGGAGAAGGAGGCTTCCCACAGAGCAGGGAGCCCGATGCGGGGCTCGATCCCAGGACCCTGGGATCATGACCTGCGCCAAAGGCAGACACTTAACCGACTGAGCCACCCAGGTGCCCTGAGCCGACATTCTTAAAGAAGGTGGTTGAGAGAGAGGAATATGCTTTATCAGATATTAAGATCTATCACAAAATATAGTAATTAAGACTGTGTAGTGTTGGGGCAGGATAAAGAAATCCATGATACAGAGTAAGGAGTCCAGAATCAGACTCATGCAGCCATAAACATCTGATGTGGGACAGCAGTGCCAGTGCATGGTAATGGAAAAAAGGAAATCTTTTTCAATACATAGTGCTGGATACAATCTGGTATCCATATATGTATATTTTAAGATTTTATTTATTTATTTGAGAGAGAGAGAGAGAGTGCCAGCACAAAGAGGGGGAGAGGCACAGGGAGAGGGAGAAGCAGACCCCTCGCTGAGCAGGGAGCCCAATGTGGGGTTGGATCCCAGGACCCTGAGATCATGACCTGAGCCGAAGGCAGATGCTTAACCAACTGAGCTACCCAGGCGCCCCTCCATATTTTTTAAATGAAATTAGGACCACTACCTCACATTATATGTAAAAATCAATTCCAAGTGGATTAAAGATCTAAATGTGAAATGCAGAACTACAGAGATTTCTTTAACATAGGAGAATAGCTGTATTATCTCAGGTCTGGGAAAGATTTACCAGCCAATGAAAAAAAGCAGTATCCATGAAGGATTTGATAAATTACAATTAAAATGGTGAAGGACAAACCAAGAAGTGAAAAGTGGTTGCAGCAATATGACATACAAAGGGCTCGTATCCTAAATGTATAAGAATTTTTATAAATCAACATGAAAAAAGGTCTAATGTACCACTTTTTCTCATATTTCTTGAATCTCAGACCATCCAATTACACAAAGCACATTCTTTAGAATTTCCTTTAATGAGGGGCTACTAATGACAAATTATCTTTGACTTTACTAGACAATGTCTTTTTGGACACATTTTCTTGAAAAATATTTTAACTGGTTATAGACTTCTAGATTGACCACTATTTTCTTTAAGCACCCTAAAGATAATTCCCATTGCCTTCTGGCTTCCATTGTTGCTGTTGGGAGGTTATCTGATGGTATAATTCTCTTTAAATATAAACAGAACTTTTTGTTCTCTGCTGCTTTTAAGATTTTTTTTCCCTCTGTGTTCCTTGGTTTTGCTCTGACATGTCAAGGATTTTTTTTTCTTTATTTCATCTTGATTGGGATTCACTGGACAAAATCTGCGGGCTCTTCTCATTTATCAGTTCTAGAAAATTCAGATACTGCCTCTGTCTGATTATCTTTTTCTTCTCCTTTTGGGATTTTGAATAAATGTGTTTTAGACACCTCATTTTCATATCATATCATATACTTTATATTCTGTATTCTTATTTTTGTTCCCATGGAGAATTTCATTATTTATTTATTTATTTTTTTACCTTTTTTCCAGGTCATTGGTTCTCTCTTTAGTTGGGTCTAACCCGTGTTACTGTCATCTTTTAAGTTTTTAACCTCAGTTGTTATATTTTTCATTTCTATAAGTTCCATTTTTTTCTTTACAAACTGATTATGTCACAATAGATTTCTGTTCCCTCCATATATCTTCAAGCTGATATTTTATTTTTATAAGCATAGTTTAATTTCCAGAGTCTTTGCAGGTCTTTTTTTAATTAGATATTATTCCTCTGGGTTTTCAATTGTGGTGTTGAATTTCCTTGCATTCTTGATTCTTTTTCACTATGTGCTAGTAACTGAATCTGAAGTATAATTTGCAGGAGAAATCTGAGGGCCGGACAGGTGACTTTCCCCCAGGCAGGATTTGGATATGATTCTGTCAGTTACCTCAGTTCACTGCCACACCTTAAATTCTATATCACCCAAAAGAAAGAAATCTGGTCTCCATAATTTAATTTCTAGAAATCTATTCTGAAAAAATATACTTATATAAACATACATTTATACACAAAGATATTCAAAGCAATGTTATTTAGTATAGCAAAAAAACTGTTAACCTGTATTGTCCAATAATAAGGGAATGGTGAGATAAACTACATAAAGGAGCACATAGATATTAAAATGCTGTTAATGTAAGGTATATAATATCATGGAAATATTTTTTATAATAAATTTTAAAAAGAGATAAAAATTACACATGTCATATAATTACAAGAATGTCAACCAAAGCCAAAGGGTAAAAAGTCTAGAACAGTGCCGTCTAACAGAAATTTTGGTGACCATAAGAATGTTCTGTATCAGCACTGCAATATGGTAGCCCTTAGTCACACACAGCTGTTCAGCACTAGAAATGAGACTAGTGTGACTGAAGAATTCCATTTTAAATTTTATTTTAGTTATTTTAAATTTAGATAACCATATGTAGTTGTTGCTACCCTATTGGGCAGTGTGGATCTAGAAAATATTGAAATATTAGCAATGATTTTGGGGAAGTGCTTGAGGCTTTTGGTGATTTTCTCCCCCTTCTTCCTAGTTTTTTAAGGCTTCCAAATGTTCCAATGATCACATTTTAAAATAAAAAGGCTTTAGCCAAAATAGCTCACCATAAAATGTATGTAAAAGCATTTTTTTTCAAGTTTTGACAAGCTTTATTAAGAACAGCAACAATGTAAGCATGATGAGCGGTGGTGACAGGGCTAACAGCTGAAAGGGTCAGAGAGTCCAAAATGCTCTGCTGGCTCATGCCGACAACTCAGCAGTGCAGGAGGCCTCCAAGGAAGATGACACAGTCTCCAGCTACATCCCAAGGCCCACGGCATCCAATATAAGGGCAGTACGCAGTCCTGGTCTGATTTCTACTGGTTATGACCCTCAAAAATGACTTTTTAATTCTGACAGACATGGTTTAGAGAGTTGTGAACTAGAATTTATCCAGTGGAGACTAAAAAAACATAAAGTCTAGTAGAAGTTAAAGAGCCAAGTGTGAACCATTTCTTCCTGACAAAGAGTTAAATGTGTTATGTAGCCAACCTGTTATATTCATTATGACAGCTTTTACAATTTTAGGAAGAACTGATTTTAAAGAGTCACGGGTAAAAAAATTACAAGAGAATCACCTTTCCACATGCTATTCTAGCATCACAGCAAACAATGGAAATGTTTCTATTTTCTAGTTGGAAATCAAGTAGTCTGTCAGCAATTAGCTCTTTTTCTGGAATATCCATGGAAAGTTGATAAGAAATTGTTTTTAAGTGCTTTGAATCTAAGGAAAAAAAACACATGAAAGTAGATATTTGTTTAAAATGTTCCAAAACCTCTCTTCTAAAATGAAATTTCAAACCCTATTACAAATGCATTGATTCATCAGACTTTTTTTAATGGAAGAAAAATGAGGTTCTTCATTAAATTAAAGTGAGCGCCTTCTTTTGTTAAAAAATGAAAACATTCCTTTGTTAAAAGAAGAAAGATGATTTTCATTAAGTGGAATTTTCTGACCTTATGTTTAGTAGGAAATAGTTGAATATCAAGGAACTTTATACTAGGGATTTAGTTTAAACCACAACAAACATTTATCTTTTCTAAGTATCTTTTCAATAGCTCCTGAGTGGTAGAGTTGCTGCCTGATGCTCAGAAAGATTAAGTAATTACCCCAAATCAGCCTGGCTATAGGGAGAAAAGCAAGGAGATAAATCAAGAACTTCTGATTCTAAAAATCAGTGCTCCTTCAATTTTATCCATACTATAGCAACTCATAAGCTCTTCGCAGCTACCTGTAAAGTGCTCTATAGATGTTGCTAATTTATTTCGATCAATAACAACTGTAAGTGGAAGCCACTTATATGAAATACCAGATTTTCTGAACCATCTTAACTGATGCATTGACTGGAATGAACATTTTATTTTTAATTATTACCATTTTTTAAGATTTTATTTATTTACTTGAGAGAGAGCAAATGTGCGCGCGCACGCGCGCGCGCGCGCGAGAGAGAGAGAGAGAGAGAGAGAGAGAGAAAGAGAGAGAGAGAGAGAGAGAAGGAGCAGGGGGAGGGGCAGAGAGGGAGAAGCAGACACCCTGAAGAGCAGGGAGCCTGATGGGGGGCTCAATCCCAGAACTCCTGGATCATGATCTGAGCCAAAGGCAGACTCTTAATGACTGAGCCAACCAGGCACCCTTGGAATGAACATTTTAAATATTATTTTTTAAATATACCAATTTCAGCTCTTGGTCAAACATCTGAGCTTTCTGATGTAGAACTGATCGATATCATCAGTGTTGAGGAACTCACCTTCTTCAGAAAAATTAGGCTGTCCATTTGTCATTATTGTAAATTGTCTGGCCATTTGTCGCTCCTGTTTTCTACAAAATTGAAAAATATGATGCAAAAGTCTGAAATGTGTTTTGAAGCTTAAAACAGAATTTTAGTACAAATTTTAACTGTTTAAATGCTGTCCCTTATTATTTTTACCTATCATTACTTGTGAATCCAGGCATTTAATCAGTACATATGGGTCTCTACTCTCTTTAGTCGACAAATTTCTCCAACATGGGAATTCTAAATTGAGCTGAGAATTTGCAGTTGGTAGATTTCTACTTTAAATTGTTAAAAAATTCACAGAGTTTCTAGGAGCTTCTGAATCTCAATAACATCTACCAGGAATTTTAATGGGTTTGCTTTGGCCAATTATTTATTTATTTATTTTTAAAGATTGTATTTATTTATTTGAGATAGGGAGAGAGAGGGCACACAGGTGGGGTGAAGGGCAGAGGGAGAAGCAGACCCCCCACTGAGCAGGGAGCCCAACGTGGGACTAGATCCCAGGACCCTGGGATCATGACTTGAGCCGAAGGCAGATGCTTAACCGACTGAGCCACCCAGGGGCCCCCAATTTTTATTTCTTTTCTGGGAACACCTCTTCAAAATTATAAATTTTGAAAAAAACAAGGTTCATCGACCAAAAACTCTCTACTTCAGTGGGCCTGAGTTTCAATATCAAAGGCTCAGTGTTACCTCCGCAGGGCTTTTTCCTTTGCTTTGAGTCTATCAACTTCACTGCCGTGGGCTGCGTGAGGGTTAATACAGATTAATTCCGCTTTGGGGCCCTGGGTTTTTTTTTTTTCCTCATAGATGTAGTCAATCAGATTTTGAAAATACCTGCAACAGGAGGCCTGAAAAACAAAGAGGTCATTTTTCATCTCACCAGTCTTCGATGAAGATACTTAGGGGGGAAAAATCCCAAAATGGCTAATGAACTTTGGATAATGATCTATGGTAACATTTTTTGGTAACAGCTTTCTTGAGATAGAATTCACATTCCGTAATTCGCATCCATTTCAAGTGTACAAGTCAATGGTTTTTAGTGAACTCACAGAGTTGTGCAAAACCATCACCTCAGCCAACTTTTAGAATGTGAACCCTTATCCCTTAACACATCCCCCCACCCCCCATCCTCTTCTCCTCTCAGCCCCTGGAAGCAACCGACCTGTGTTCTGTCTGCATAGATTTCCTGTTCTGTACAGTTCATATAAGTGGAATCATACACTTGTGGTACTTTGTGATTGGCTTTTGCTTAGCATAACGTTTTCTAGGTTCATCTATGTTGTAGCATGTAAGCATGTATCAATACTTCAGTTCTTTTTATGGTTGAGTAAAATTCCATTGTATGGATACACCACATTTATTTACCAGTTTATCAGCTGATGGATATTTGGGTTGTTTTCACTTTTCAGCTGTTATGAACCATGTTATTATGAACATTTGTGTACAAGTTTTTGTGTCGACAGAGGTTGTCAATTCTCTTGGGCATAAACCTAGAAAAGTGTAATTGCTGGGCTATAGGTAACCATGTATTTAACTTTTCAAGGAATTGCCAGACTGCTTCTCGAAGTGGCTACACCATATTATCTTCCAGTTTCTCTACATCCTTGCCAACATTTTTTAGTATTATCCATCCTTTTGATTATAGCTATCAGAGTGGGTATGAAACGGTATCCCATCGTGACTATGATTTATATTTCCCCACCAGCTAACATGTAACTCTTTTAAGCATTGCAGTGCAGGGGAAGATGCAGAAATACTTCATACATTGAAAAATAACATGATTTCCTCCATAAACCTGCTTTAGAACTTACTTCTTCTATTGATTCCGAGTTATCATCATCAGAGAAAATATCCATACCGGAAAGAAATGTTCTTAGATCGCACCCACAAAATTCACACTGGGGTGATATTTCCTCCTCTTCTTCCTTCAGAGAAGGGAAAACAGAAATGAATCGGTGCCCACAAGGAGGCCCAGAGCCTCTGGGAGCAGTAGGATCCAGGGCTCTGGGCAGGGCCAGCAAACGTCCAGTAGGGGAGCAAGGGGTGGTGGGGGATGTGCCAACCTGTCAGAATCCCTGGGGGCTGAAATAGTTGGTGGGGAACTTGCAGGGAGCTGAGATCCTATACCAGAAGGCACCAAGCCAGCAAGATCTGTATATTCCAGTAATGAGACATTATTTCTATTCAAGGGCTGGGGAGGCCTGAAGAGGCAGGGGTGGTGTTTTCAGGGCCTCTGTCTGGTTCACCAGAGCGCAGCTGAGCCCATCAGGAGCTTGTGGGTCCTTAGGATGCCTCCTCAGTGAAGAAAGAAAGTTGCACAAATGACTTTACTGTTGACATCAGAGTCCCTTGTGGGGGAGGGGGATTACAGTGTGTGACTAGATGCAGGAGACAAAGGATAACACACATGAGCCCCAGGTTGGGGCTCTGAATTCTCCTGTCTGTGCAGTGACGGTAATTCAGAAGGGGTGTGGGAGGCCAGGGGAAGCAACAGGAGACTTGGAGTTAGGGGCTCAAGGGTTGAGACACTATGGCCATGTGAGTGGCCTGAGGTCACCACTGTGACTGCAGGGGCTCCTGGGCAGGCAAGCAGCCAAGTCTCAGCATAGGCCTCCAGGAGAAACCCACCTCATGTGTGACTCGTGTGTGACTCGCAGGTCATGAACACTACCAGGCCAGCTGTATCTGCCATTCTCTGGGACTGGCAAAATGGCCACCGTGGGGCCAAAGGGTGGCTGAAGTGGCCAGTGCAGCCAGGCCTTCACCATTCTGGAGTGATGGCCACTATCTTGAGGCTACTGAAACTACCTGATAGGGGCACCTGGGTGGCTCAGTTGTTAAGCATCTGCCTTCGGCTCAGGTCATGATCCCAGGGTCCTGGGATTGAGCCCCACATCGGGGTCCCTGCTCCGCAGGAAGCCTGCTTCTCCCTCTCCCACTCCCCCTGCTTGTGTTCCCTCTCTCGCTGTGTCTCTCTCTGTCAAATAAATAAAATCTTAAAAAAAAAAAGAAAGAAAGAAACTACCTGATAATCAGTACTGCACATGGCTGAAAGCGGAACCATGGGTCGGGGGGGCGGGTAAAGACCTGCCCTGGAGAGATGGTGGTGAAACATCTAGTTTGCCTCCCAGGTGACAGGACAAAAAGAGAGTGTGGTGAGGCCAGGCCATTTCCCTACCAGGGTCTTGGTAATTAGCTCCTCAGCCCACAGTCCCTTCACCCCTTCACCTGCAGGGGAAGCAAGGCAGGGATGCTTTCGAAGACCATGAGTGGGGCCGGAATCTGCACCCAAAGAGGGTGCAGCTGGAGAGGAGAGCGGGCAGGCCAGCTACAGCCCCTGTCAAAGCCCCGTGTAAGTGGGCCTGAAAGAGCTGCCCAAGATCTGGGGGCCAGCGCAGGGACAACTCCCGTGGAAGAAAGGCCACCGGGCTTTCCTCATGTTCAGGACCATCTCTGGGTGTCAGCAGAAGAAAACTCCAGACACTTCCTTGGGTACAAGCTTTTGTGGTTCAGAAAGAGGAAGGAGCTATGTTTGAATAAAGAATTTCAGCCTGAAGAGTCTAAAGGGTGACCCTAAAGTTTAGAAAAACCAGGACAAATACAAGCAGCAAATACTGACTGATGTTACATTACGTGGCATATTTAGACTTGTATAGTTTAATGCACTGCCTGAGGCGGCCCTGAGCAGCATGGGGGTGCGCCCACCCAGCATCCCCAGCAACCCCGCACACACACCTGCCACAGGCCACCTCCCACGATTGCTGGCTCTTATTTCCAGGGAGTAAGCCTGTACCTTTAACGTACCCCAAAGGAAATAATGAAGGGGGTTCTGATCTGGGGAGTGTGCAGCTCTCTCGACATGGCCAGGCCATCTGAGTTTGGAAATAATCCTACCACCAATCAGTCCCTCACAGCTCTGGTACAGCGGGACGGTGTGCGGTCCTGTTGGAATTAGGAGGGCGGCTCTTCCCTTGCCCATCAGGCAGAGGCATTAATCGGTCACTTAAGATGATCAAGTATGGCAAACATTCACCTTTGTTTCCAGCCCTTGTGGCCACTGTCATGGGATGAATCGTGTCCCCTGAAAAGATATATTGAAGTCCCAACCCCTGGTACCTGGGAATGGGGCCTTATGTAGAAGTGGGGTCTTTGCACATGTCATCAAGTGAGGATGAGGTGATCAGATCATAATCCAACATGACTGGTGTCCTTGGAGAAGAGGGACACTGGGATACAGACCCACAGAGAATGCCGGGACAGCTGAGGTGGACATAGGAGTGGAGCAGGCACAAGCCAAGGAAGGCCAGGGTTCGATGGCCCCGCCAGAAGCGAGGAAGAGGCAAGGAAAGATGCTCCCCTAGAGGCTGGACTGGCTGACACATTGACTTTGAACTTCCAGCCTTCGGAACCGTGAGACAACAAGTTGCTGTGGTTTTAGGCCGCCCGCTGGGCGGTATGTTGTTCTAGCAGCCCCAGCAGAGGGACAGAGCCACCCTAAGTGCTGTTCCAGGGAAAAGAGCTCTTCGCCTGTTTTTGTTTTTTAAAGTATGTTCACGTCTTCTGTGCAAATCATCGTGTGGCTTATTACATCATTCATTAATAAACAAAATTTCAAAATTTTAAAATAATATGAATTAAAATCACCTTGAAGTTAATGCCTAAATTGGAACTCTCTTGTTTGAATGTCAGAATGGACGGTGGCCCGATGCTAGGCAATGTTCTCAGAGATGGCTCAAACAGGGTTATGAAGTCTTCTTTAAACTACGTTTTTAGAAAGAGAGAGAATTGAAGTTTGAATAAATGATATTTACCATGAACACTGTGTACTATTGGACTGATAAACATTTCTTACCTCCAGCTCACATAAAATACTCAGTCTTTGCTCTTTTGGATTAATTACCCATTTTTCTGAAGAGAAAAGCAT
>NW_028038436.1:0-497 GCF_054177405.1 Leptonychotes weddellii | reverse complement strand
TTTTTAGAATACCAGGCTCAAGAGATATTTCATGAAGAGTTCCATGGACAAATGACTTTAGTAAATAACACACAGTGTATTCCCACCTTAGAAATTCACAAGGCACATTAAAATATTAGAAAACTCTTAGAAGTCTAATAGTAAAGTAATGTGTTTCACTCTGTTTAACCAGTATTCCCAGATTTAATTGATTATGGAACTGAAGGGTGGCAAAATATGCCATCCCAAAATATGTCATTTGTGCCTAAGGATTATTTTGAGCTAAAGGCACTAAAGAACAATAGAAAATGCTGCACCAGAGAAAACTACAGGGGCTATTCTTGAAAGTGTGTCTCCCATTTTAAGCAGAAATTCTTACTTTATAAAATGGATAAATGATGGGATTATCATTACATTTTCATGAACATTCACCATAGAATTATCTTATTAAAGCTTCCCTTATACATTTAAAATGAACTTTTAATTTGTTTTTATTAGTTAACTCTCATGCAATTCTT
>NW_028038435.1:0-497 GCF_054177405.1 Leptonychotes weddellii | reverse complement strand
CGCCGAGCAGGGAGCCCGATGCGGGGCTCGATCCCAGGACCCTGGGATCATGACCTGGGCCGAAGGCAGACGCTTAACGACTGAGCCACCCAGGCGCCCCTGGAAAACTATTACTTTTGAGCTCACCATAGTGAAAAGTCACATTTATCCAGGACAGAAGTTTTTACATCTTGCAGATGTAGCCTTTCTAGGTAAGCCAAGGTCTCATGGCATGTTGGAACTGTGTAATAACAATGTCAGTTCTGTGGCCCTTAAAATGGTCTGCCAATACTTGCTTTTGTGTGCTTCTCTCTTTCCTTCTAGAGGTTGTCAGCAGAAGGGTAAAGGTTATGGACTTTGAGGTCAGCTGGAAGTGAATTCAAATCCTGACTCCACCTATTTACTTGCTGTGTGATTTTGAACATGTTCATTAGACTTTCTAATACCCAACATTGGGCTAACCCATCCCCCCACCCTCCTCCCCTCTAAAACCCTCATTTTGTTTCTCGGAGTCCATA
>NW_028038434.1:0-497 GCF_054177405.1 Leptonychotes weddellii | reverse complement strand
CTATTCCTGCCCAGACACGGGACATCCTACTTCCATCATCGCAAGCAAAGACAACACCACTTGTTTATTTATTTGTTCTGGTCATACAGTAATAATGTTGGCAGATATTGCGATTGACAACAGCGAAGGCCGCCAAAGTCTGTTGCGATGAATGGCTAAGCTATACTCCCCTCAAATCTGTACGGTTAGTTTTGTTATGCCTGGAACATCCTAGCAGCCTGTAGAGATAGTCCCCTTGTAAACAAATAATGACATGAATAGAGGGAGATGTAGCCCCCAGCTCATGTGCTCTGCCAGCTGTCTGGACTGTAGTCTAACCGGGATTGTTAACAAGGTGGTGATAGGATCGTGACAGAATCCAAACTGGATACAAACTCCTGGTTCAGGAACAGGCTGAGACTGTGCCCTTACAAAATTCTCAGCTGGATGTCTGTAAACTGTCGAAGGTTCCAGGTTCCCCGGGCAGGAAGGTCTTTGGGGTGGGCAGATAGAAGAGT
>NW_028038433.1:0-497 GCF_054177405.1 Leptonychotes weddellii | reverse complement strand
ATTTTCAACTTTTTGAGGAACCTCCATACAGTTTCCAGAGTGGCTGCACCAGCTTGCATTCCCACCAACAGAGTAGGAGGGTTCCCCTTTCTCCGCATCCCCGCCAACATCTGTCATTTCCTGACTTGTTAATTTTTTGGCTCCTCACTTTCTAATCAGAAGTGACACTGGTTACTCCTGCCTGCATTTCATTGGCCAAGGGAACTCAAATGGCCACTCTTGATTTCAGTGAGGCAGGGTTAGGTAATCTCCTTGTAGGGGTGGGTAGTACAGGTCACACGGCCATGTCCAACCCAGATGGGATGGGGACATATAATTCTCCCTTAGGGAGGGCAGTAAATAGGGTGAAGAATAACACAATCTACCGCAGTGGGTAAGTTGGTCATAGAGGTTCTTTGTGTCCTGTAGATATTGACATTTTTCTCCCGCTTTTTCCTTGACTTGCTTCTTCCATGTACCTGCCTGAGGGGGGCTAAGTTTCCATGATTTATATTCTA
>NW_028038432.1:0-497 GCF_054177405.1 Leptonychotes weddellii | reverse complement strand
GTAAAGGACCCTGCTAATTATGACTCACCATCCAGAATCTATCAAAGAAAATATTTCTAAATATGACTACATATCAGTCAAAAACTTAGCAGAAAATAATAGCAAAGACAAATGACAAACTGAAGAATAAAATTGCAATACAAAGGATTAATTTCCCTAAAAGGTAAAGAACTCGTAGAAATCAAGAAGAAAAAGATACAAAAAAAAAAAAAAAATTGGAATGTGGGCAAAGAACATAATTAGAGCATTCAGAAAAAAAAAGAATTCTAAATGGCTCTTGAACATATAAAAGATTCTTTTTTTTAATTTTATTATGTTAATCACCATACATTACATTTTTAGTTTTTGATGTAGTGTTCCATGACTCATTGTTTGCATATAACACCCAGTGCTCCATTCAGTACATGCCCTCTTTAATACCCATCACCAGGCTAACCCATCCCCCCACCCCTTCCCCTCTAGAACCCTCAGTTTATTTCTCAGAGTCCATAGTCTCT
>NW_028038431.1:0-497 GCF_054177405.1 Leptonychotes weddellii | reverse complement strand
TTTTGATGTAGTGTTCCAATATTCATTGTTTGCATATAACACCCAGTGCTCCATGCAGTACGTGCCCTCTTTAATACCCATCACCAGGCTAACCCATCCCCACACCCCCCTCCCCTCTAGAACCCTCAGTTTGTTTCTCAGAGTCCATCATCTCTCATGGTTTGTCTACCCATCCGATTTCCCCCGCTTCATTCTTCCCATCCTGCTACCTTCTTCTTTTTCTTCTTTTTTTTTTTTTCTTAACATATATTCTATTATAGCTCAGTTTGTTTCTCAGTTTGTTTCTCAGAGTCCATAGTCTCTCATGGTTCATCTTCCCCTCTGATTCCCCCCCTTCATTCTTCCCTTCCTGCTATCCTTTTCTTTATTTTTTTTTAACATATAATGTATTATTTGTTTCAGAGATAGAGGTCTGTGATTCAACAGTCTTACACAATTCACAGCGCTCACCATAGCACATACCCTCCCCAGTGTCTATCACCCAGCCACCCCATCCC
>NW_028038430.1:0-497 GCF_054177405.1 Leptonychotes weddellii | reverse complement strand
GGGGTTAGCAGAGCCCCCACCTCCCACCCGGTTGGAACCTGGCCAGTGGGGAGCATCGCTGTGGGGCCGCTCTGGCCGGAGTCCCCCACCCCAGTGGGTGGCACCCCCAAGAAGCCAGGGACCCACGGCTGCATCTGACCACGGGCATTCGAGGCCCATCTGCTCCAAGGCCCCCTCCGGAAGGCGCAGGGGAGGGAATGGCGTGAGAACAGCCCACGAGACTTGGTGGAGGGCTGGGGGCAGGGGAGCTTGCCCGGCCCGTGTGGGGCCCCCAAGGCCACCTTCCAAGCGCAGCACCCCGCTGGGGCCGCTGGGTGGCTCACTCCGGGCCGGAGCTGGCCCGCTGAGCCGCCCGCTTGCCCACAGCCCTGTTCTGCGACTACTACAACCCCGAGGGCCAGTGTGAGTGGCACTACCAGCCATGCGGGGCGCCCTGCATGAGGACCTGCCGGAACCCGAGCGGCCGCTGTCTGCACGACCTGCCGGGCCTGGAAGGT
>NW_028038429.1:0-497 GCF_054177405.1 Leptonychotes weddellii | reverse complement strand
GTCTGATAGAAGGGTTCAATCTCCCTTCGGGATGTAGAAATTGAAGTCTAAAAGGTTAAGTAACCTGCCTTAGATCCCACAGCCATACGCTGCAACTTAATTCTGGCCTGGCAGACCTCCACTCTACGCTACCTCCCAAATATCAGTCAGAGCCACAGTTTTTTAAGCACCTAGAGAAGCCAAATATTGTGCAATCCTCACTTCCCAGATGCTGAACATTGCAGCTCAGAGAGGTTTGGTAACTTGCCTATAGCCACACAGCAGTCTGTCACCGAAGCCTAGGCTCTGTGCTCTGTTTGCCCCCCACCCCCAGCGGCTCAGCTGTCTAAGAACAAGTAAAGGAGCGATAACCGCTGCAGCAGCCCTGTGGGCTTCCAGCTCCCCGACTCAAGCAGACGGTGCAGTGAAGCTCAGCAATAAGAACCCGAGCCTCACCTTGACCAGTGGGGGCTCCTAACAGTGCCCAGACGCAATCGCACTCGCTAACTTCTTGGACC
>NW_028038428.1:0-497 GCF_054177405.1 Leptonychotes weddellii | reverse complement strand
AGAATGGTTTGATCCCTATCCAGCTGAATTCCTGAGAGGAGACAAAATCCAGGTCTACTACTCCTCCACCATCTTGCTCTGCCTTGTGCTTAAAGGAACTTTAATCAGGAAATTGGATCATTGTATACATAGTCTAATTGTGAGATTATCCCTTTCAACAAAGATTTAAGTACCAAATTTAACAGGTACTAAAATTCCCCATCTTGTTCTCACAAAAAGAAAACTAAACTTTCTTAACAGTAGAGTGAATACGAAGGGAACAAAAGAAGCATCAGCAGTGTAATAACATACACAGGGCTAAACAGTTCTTTTTCAAAGAAATGTAGAACTAAAATATTCCTAAAGGTCACATGCCATCTCTTCAGCCCATTTAAGGCTTCTGAAATGCCAGTCTGAAGTAAAATAACTACCTCTCCAGAAGAGTCATTCCATTAGAGAGCCAACTAACATCAGTACAGAGATAAATGGGTGAACAGAAAATTGATTTTACACTTGTG
>NW_028038427.1:0-497 GCF_054177405.1 Leptonychotes weddellii | reverse complement strand
GCACAAACAATGAATCATGGAACACTTCATCTAAAACTAATGATGTAATGTATGGGGATTAACATAAGAATAAAAAAAAAAAAGAGAGAGTCTGGGGGCATTGGCATAGGCCGAGGTCACACAGTGGAGGATTCCCCACCCCTCCTAACTTCCTGGGAGTGGGCCTTTGCACATCGTCAGATATGCCATAGTGCTATCTCAGCTACATCAGCCCGCTGTGTCATGTGAGGCATGCCTCTGTTTATTTTGGATTGGGTAAATGTTACAAAATTGTCATCAAGAGGGTAAAACAAAACAGAGGAAACTGTGGGTGCTGGGTGTGGTTCGCTGGGATTTACCAAGACTCCCAGGTTAAGCCAATAATCACAGCCAGCTTCAAATGGGGCTCCAAGACCCCCACGGAGGAACTATGCTTATAGTTCAAGAAGAATGTGGCAATGGGAAGCCCACGTAGTCCTTGAAGAAATGCCTTCAGGTAGGGATTATTAGCATCCCCA
>NW_028038426.1:0-9838 GCF_054177405.1 Leptonychotes weddellii | reverse complement strand
AAAAAAAAAAAAGATTGTAAACAGCTGGCCTGAAAATGAACTCCAGTAGCATATCCACACCGTCATATCAAAGAACTTTATGTTTTTCTGTTTTTGTGAAAGGATATGAGATGTTCCCCAGTGGAGAACAGGGGAGATTGGATTTGGAATCAGGTTTCCCAGGCTCTGCCATTTACTTGTGTACCCAAGTGAAAGCAACAATAACAACAAATCCAACCTTTTATAGTATGAACAGGTCCCAGCTGAAAGTGACTGCAATACATAATTATTCCATGGAACAGTTTAATCCAGGAATTTTAACCTGTCAAGACTTAAGGTACCTCATTCACTCATTCATTCATTCATTCATTTGCTCATTCATTCATGCACTGTATACAAATTCATTGAACACCCCTATAAAAAGAAGTTAGTGGGGCGCCTGGGTGGCTCAGTTGGTTAAGCTACTGCCTTCGGCTCAGGTCATGATCCTGGAGTCCTAGGATCGAGTCCCGCATCGGGCTCCCTGCTCAGCGGGGGGTCTGCTTCCCCCTCTGCCCTCTTCCCTCTCGTGCTCTCTGTCTCTCATTCTCTCTCTCTCTCAAATAAATAAAATAAAATCTTTAAAAAAAAAAAAAGTTAGCAGGAGTAGATGATTCACCAAACCACCTCCAACTATGCTATTTGTGATTTAACCTTAGAATGTATTAAACTTCTTTTAAGTCTTAGAAACATTCTTGATTATTTTTCTTCCACTCAACATTTTTCATGAGAATTAAGTCTTCAAATTTGAGTGAAAAACAAACAAGCAAAAAAACCCAGCTCAGGTTTTTGGTATATTAAATGCCTTGGGCTATCATAGTTGAGAATTTTTTAGTTGCAAGTAATTGAAAGTCCAAGCTGTACTGTCTAATCAACAATTGGAATCTACTGGTTCATATAACTGAGAAGTTCAAATGTATGGTCTGGCTTCAGGTAAAGCTTGGTACAGTGACTTAAAATGTTTCAACAAAATTACAGGTTCTCTCTGGCTCATAGTGTTCTGCCTTTTTCAGTGTTGGCAGCCTCTTTAGGCTATATGCAATGGACCTTTGGCAGCTCCAGGCTTTTCCCTTAGGCAGTAACAGTTCCGCATATCACATTCCCATGTTACGGTGTTCAAGGGAAGAGAGGTCACCTCCAGAAGCTCCTGCATATAACCCTGTGATTCAGTTTGTCTCATTCCTGAACCTGTTACAGGAAGGTGGGGGAGGGGGGATATGTCAGTGAGCGTAAGCCCCCTGTAATAGCTGTAGATAGGGTCCACCCTCCTCAAACACATGGCTGAAAATGGAGGCATGGCTCAGAGGAAGATTGGGCACTGTTAGTTTGAGAAGGAAGGGGTGGATGCTGGAGATTAGCATTTTCAGAGGACTTGGCATGCTGAAACTTGGGCATGTTTTATAAATTTATAAACTTGAAGCTGCTCTTTTTCTTTTCTTTCCCTTTCTTTCTTTCTTTCTTTTTTTTTCTTTAAGCCAGAGTTTCTGTTTAAATTGCCAAAACATCTTTAAAAGATTTTCTATTTGTAGACCCTCTCAAGTCTAGCCCAGTTTTTTTCTGTCAACAGGTAGTGATGCATGTCAGGGCATATCAGTACTACATCTTAACATGAGCCTATGGGATATTAATAAAATAGAGAGAGAGTGCACATTCAGCTATCTGTAATTCTGTGAAGTCAGGCCAGATGCTTAATGCACCAGTTAGAAACTGTACCACATCTTTCTGAACAATTCCAAAGGGTATTGGAGAAATAATTAGATTTTAGCAGGTCACAGATGCCTTAGAATACTAAAAGGTTTTAAAATGCTATATTAAATTGTTCTTCTGCTATTTGCCTTTTATTAGTCAACACTTAAGATGTACCTAAAAACAATCATATATCCCTTTTAAGTATATTTCCAAAACATACTGCACTGGAGTGAGATCTGTCATTACAGGACTTGAAATAAAAATCAAAGCAAAATCAGAGTGGTTATTTCCCTGCCTGACTGCTTGTTTGCCCACCCTCTGGAACACCCTTCTTTCCCTCTACTCTGAGTTGGACTGTTATACTTCAGGGAAGGGGAAAAAGGGGATTTAAAACAGCAACAACACTAACCACCACCTGAGAAAAAAACACCTCTTCAGCCTCTCAGGAAAGAAAAGAGGAACTGGGGTTCAGAACAGGTTAGCACTTAGACAAAAGTGATGGGGGGAGGCAGCTGGCAAAACTGAAAGCCTGCGGATCCCTACTTTCTTCCATCTTCAGTGCTTTCCTGTATGGCCTGTGTGTAAATGGTGCACTGTGCAACTCCCGCTCACGTAGGCTGTGCCCTTGACCCCTTCCTACTCCCAGGGTCCTGTCATCTTTCTCTCTTTGTTTTAAAATGCAAAAAAGAGATTTTTTTTTTTTTTTTAAATGGACCTTGGGAAAAAACAGAGACTTGGACTAAGCAGAGTGACTGAATTCTCCCTCTGATACTTTATGTGTGGCCCTGGGAAAAGAACTTCAGTTCTTTGAACCCTAGTTCTCTCATTTATGAGGATGAAGATAGGGGACCCTTATTTAACTATTATGGACTTCAATAAAGTGGTGCATTATAAGAGTTCATTACTAAATCTGAGAATGCACTTACCAAGACAGAGCTAAAACCTCTGGATAGTTGCTTTTTATCTTCATGGTGATGAGTGGGGCCAGGATCCATTCAAAAGGCACAATCCATTAATGTTCAATTGAGCTGTGTGTTTTAACAGTTTATCTTTGGGAATGAAACAATTGGAGAAATGCTTCTGCCTACTGTCCTGGATGCTCAGACCTTCAGATAACAGTATCTAAGGCTGGTTCTGAGACTTAATTACAACCATAGAACAAATTCTTTATCCTTGGACATTATTAGTATAGAACATAGCTTTGGATGAATGGCTAACAGTTAATAAGAGCAGATGAGTGTATGTCTAATTATTGAAATGGGTATTTACAAAATATCATACAAGTGCATTGCCTGGAGCTGTGTGATTCTCTTTAACAGCTCGCTATTGCTATTAGTCTTGACCAAAGCTGTCGTCACTTGCAAACCATCTTATTATTTCACTGTTTCTGGAGTATTGGTGCTAATTTTAGGTACACAAATAGACCTTCTGAAAGGAAGATTTCCTGAAATTGTTGTCAGATTTTTCTTATTTCTGGAAACCAGCACTGTTTGAGATTATCTTTTTTAAGAATTGCTGTTTCCCTACAGTCCAGATTACTTAGGTACATAAACATGTTTAATGTTGAAAGAACGTGGTTAAAGTAGAATCAAAGACTGTTTTATATCTGTTTTATAAATGACTATGGAAACTGCATGCACCTCATTGGCACCATCTAGGAGAAACAGATTTACTGCGATTAGTATTTCTTTTCACTTGGGAACTGGTATGAATCAATTATTTGCAAGATTTTTAGAGGATCAAGTATTCTCAATTCATTAGGTTTCGACTAAGTGAATGTTTTACAGTGTCATCTCTTCCAAATAAAAGTACGTTAGAACTAAGTCACGCTTACCATTTGGAAATTTTCTATAAAGTATAAATCTGTTTAAACTTTCAGAGCATGATTCATGATAAATAAAGATGAAACTATGTCTATAGTTTCCTGTGCTTCACTTCCTTCAGACTATAAGTGATTAACCTTAAATTGGGGGAATTTAAAAGCATTTTATAATTCTTTCATTAGTTAAGTTTTTATTCTTTTTGTTTGACATTTAAAATATATTAGTGCTACAAATTTGCAGATGGTTTACTAGGTTCGTATGTGTTTAAAAATTAAAATCTAGACAAGTCTTATTAGAAGTCTACAAATATTGCCAAAAATGATTTATACTTTAGTGAGTTTTTATTCTTAATAAGTTGTTTTTAAAAACAAAGGTAGAATTAAGTATTTTAAAAAGCATTACATTTAAACTCAATCATTTTTGTTTGGGAGAAAGCTGAGAAGCTTTTTGGTGGTTGTTTAATTGCTGTGTTTACACAGAGATGATATAGGGCTGTTTGACTCCCTTCCCAAGCAGCCCCTCTTTGTTTTCCTCAGTAGCTCAGGGAACAGACTTGTCACTCTCAAGTGCCCCCCATGTAATTCTGTCCTCCCCTTCTTCCCCAGGGCAAGCCAGAAATAAGCTTATCAGATCATATCTTACTGACAAAGAGCAAAGCTTGTTGGCTGACTAAAGAAGAGGAAAAGACAAGTAAAATGTAAATGACAGGTTTTATACCAAAAATGCTAGGTTAACATTGGTTTTTCAGTAGCCAAACTTTTTTTGAAAGTAGGATTTACCTCTTTTTAAAACATTTGACTTTTACTTTATGTACAATTTTAAGCGCCATAAAAATTAAAAATTTTACCCATATCTTTTACATTGTAAGTGAAGTTAGCATCATCATTATCCTTGTTGTTGGCATTGTTATTATTTGTTCCTTGTAAACAAATCTATCTTATATTTGGAAGTGGTTAAAGAAAACATCTTGCATCTTATGTGCTTCCAGCATAGTTTTCTAACAGAAAGTAGAAATAGCTTCCTGATAGAAAGTGGAAATATTAGAAATGTAGGAATAAATTATTTTAAGTGTTAAGTAATTATAAGGAATTTTTATATCCTATCCATATCCTGTTTTCTTGACTACACATTAAGGGGTGTCTGGGTGGCTCAGTCATTAAGCGTCTGCCTTCGGCTCAGGTCATGATCCCAGGGTCCTGGGATCGAGCCCCGCATCAGGCTCCCTGCTCCGTGGGAAGCCTTCTTCTCCCTTTCCCCTCCCCCTGCTTGTGTTCTCTCTCTCGCTGTGTCTCTCTCTGTCAAATAAATAAATAAAATCTTTAAAAAAAAATTAAAAAAAATTAAAAGTTGATAAGGAACTTTCATATTTATATCCTTTCTTCTTGACTAACCAATATTATCATCTCCATCAAATAATGGCTGGTATCTACTAATTGCATAGCAGGTGCCAGTCCAGAAGCTTGTTTGGGCATGCTGAAGATAGTATTAAGGTGGTCTCTCTGGTTCTAAGAGAAGCAGATGCTATTCAGGCTCAGAGGGGTTGCAGTTTTTAATGCACTTGATCCAACTCACTAGCATCCTCTTTGTTTCATTTAGATTGGTTTTATTTCCAGCTAAGTTGAGGTTTTCCCAAAGCTCCAGTTCTAAGTTTACAGGAGAGTCCATGAGACTCCCAAGTCATTATTCTGCATCCAGGATTGTACTCCCTTGACTGAGGAAGGGTCTTCTCTACATGGCAAGGAAATCATCTGCTTTAGGAGGTTGAAAGCTGACACTTACCGAGAAGGCTAGAATGGCCCAACTAAGCCATGACCATTAAAGAGGGATATGTGTGTGAGGCCACACGTCACAGTCAAATCAGCAGTATATCCATTAGGAATGTGGGGCAGCTTTCAGAGACAGGGATATTGGCCTGTATTTTTTTTTTAATTGGAACCAATTATATATATTTTTTAATTGGTACCAATAATACCAAACCTTGTCTGGTTTTGGTAATAAGATAATGCTAGCTTTTAAAAATTAGTTTGGGCTTGTTTCCTCTCTTTGTTTTTTTGGAAGAGTTTGAGAAGAATAGGTATTAAATCTTTCTTGAATGTTTGGTAGAATTCACCAGTGAAGCTGTCTGGTTTTGGACTCCTGTTCTGGAGAAGTTTTTAATTACTGATTCAATATCCTTGCTAGTAATTGGTCTATTCAAATTTTCTCTTTCAAGAGCCTGTCTTCAAAGATTGTTTCCAGGAATTTATCCATTTCTTCCAGGTTGACCGATTTGTTGACACTTAATTGTTTATAGTAGTCTCTTATGATCCTTTTTATTTCTTTGGTGTCAGTTGTAACTTACTCTCTTTTATTTCAGATATTATTTATTTGAGCCCTCTCTCTCTATGTTTCTTTTGAAGGGCAGGGAAACTTCTCCTGGGAACTTACCCCATTTGGCTTTTTCTCCTATCTCATTGGTTAAAATTAAACACATGTTAATGCCTAAATTGATTACTTACTTACAAAGCTAGATAAGACCATGATGATTGGCTGAGGAACAGGACCAGTTTCCCTCAAAGAATGTTATTGAGAGGAAGAAGATACCTGAACAAAATATGCTGTTAGGAAGGAAGCAGGAAAGTGGATGAGGTGTAGGCAATCAGCAGTGTCTGCTGTATTTCTAAAGTGGTTGTTACATTCCTGTAAGTAACATGTGAGTCCTTAATCGTCGGGGCTTTTGTTTGTTTCTGCCAATTTAATGAGCATAAAATGGCACTCTTTGTTGTATTCTTTGGCATTTTTGTTCTCAGTGGGTTATACACCTTTTCAGACATTTATAGGCCCTTTGGGTTTTCTCTTCTGTGAAATGCTTGATTTATGTTCTTTGTCTTATATTCTCCTGAGTTATTTGTGTTTTTCTTAACAGATTTGTAGCAGTTTTAAAAATATGTTCCTAATAATAATTGTAAAGTTGTGTTGGAAGTGTCTTCTGCCAATGTATGGCTTGTCTTTTTATTTCTGTTTTAATAAAAAGAAATATTTTTGTAACTTAAAAATTTGTATTTTTTGTATCTCATTCAGAAGATCCTTTTTTATAGCAGGGTCATACAGATACTATTTTAAAGTAGTCTTTATCTTATTGAATTTTAAGTGGATATCAACCTTTTATATAGTGTGTACTAGCAGTTTCTAAAGTGATGTGGGGACTCTTCCACAGGATCTGTAAGATCAAAACTATTTTTTTTAAGATTTTATCTATTTGACACAGAAAGAGCACACAAGCAGGGGGAGCAGCAGAGGGAGAGGGAGAAGCAGGCTCCCCACTCAGCAGGGAGCCCAATGTGGGACTCAATCCCAGGACCCTGGGGTCATGACCTGAGCCAAAGGCAGCCGCTCAAGCATCTGAGCCACCCAGGCACCCCAATATCAAAACTATTTTTATGGTAGTATTAAGATGTTATATGTCTTTTTCACTCTTACTCTTTTATACATGTAGAGTCTCACAGAGACTACATGACCTCTGATATCACAGCAAATTGAAAATGCCAAAGCAAAACTAGAAACCCAGTTTGTCTTTTATGTCAGGCATTAAAGTGATTTGCAGAGATGTAAAACAATGCTGTCTTCTGAATAAATCTTTTCTTTGTTTGAAAAATAGTTTCTACCCACCCCCAACAAAATACGCTTTTTAATGTAGATGTATATTGGATTATTATTATTTTACTTATTTTTTATTTTTTATTTTTAAGATTTTTATTTATTTATTTAACAGAGAGAGAGAGAGAGAGAGAGAGAGCGCACAAGCAGGCAGAGCTGCAGACAGAGGGAGAGGGAGAAGCAGGCTCTCCGCCGACCAGGGAGCCCGATGTGGGGCTCGATCCCAGACCCTGGGATCATGACCTGAGCCGAAGGCAGCCACTTAACCGACTGAGCCACCCAGGCGCCCCTTATTTTTTATTTTTTAAAGATATTTATTTATTTGAGAGAGAGCGCACGAGAGAGATCACAAGCAGGGGGTAGGGATAGAGGGAGAAGCAGATTCCTCTCTGAGCAGGGAGCCCGATGCGGGACTTGATCCCAGCACCCTGGGATCATGACCTGAGCTGAAGGCAGATGCTTAACTGACTGAGCCACCCAGGCACCCTGTATTATTGTTATTTTAAAATGAATTTATAAATTAAAGCTTTGTTTTAATTTCTAACATATTAAACATTGAGAAATATGACTTACATAAATAAAAGCTCTTTGGAGAACTCAGTATTTTTTAAGAATATAACGGAGTCCTGAAACCAAATTTGTGAATTGTTGCTATATATGACCAGTAATTTTTAATTCATAAATGTCCTTACCTCATGGCATGTGTCAAAAATGAGAACATTTATTTCACTGTCCTTGGGAAAATATGATTTGGAAGATAGTTCTGTTCTCATAGACATCTATGTAGTAGTTAAAGTAGAGTAAAGATAATTAATTAGAATTATCTATAATTTTTATTACCCATCTATTGCAATCATCCATTAGCCCATGGGTACTGTAAAATTACAGAAAGAACATAAGTTTTGGTGTCTGATAGATCTGGACACTCTGTAGCTTAACCTAGTCAGTCAGTCTGTCTAAATCTCAGCTTCTTGGGGCGCCTGGCTGGCTCATTTGGTTAAGCATCTGCCTTCGACTCAGGTCGTGGTCCTAGGGTTCTGGGATCATGCTCCCCATCAGGCTCCCTGCTCAGTGGGGGAGATTGCTTCTCTCTCTCCTTCTGTCTCTGCTCCTGTGCTCTCTTGCTCACTCTCTCTCCCAAATAAATAATAGAAATCTTTAAAAAATAATAAATCTCAGCTTCTGGAACTGGGTTCAGAAAAAAAAAAAATACTCCATTTTTAGTGTTGTCATGCAGATTAAACGTTTATATAGGGCCTAAATAGATGCCGAGAACAAAGTTGATGCTAAATGAAAAGTAGCTGCAACTATGTTAGTATATTGTTTTAGAATGTATTATATCAATTACTATGTTCTCTTAAGATCATTTTGAAACTGTATACATGTAATCAATAAAATGAAAGTTAAAGATACTATTCATTACCTGTCACATTACAGAATGATATTTTAAATGTTAAGTAATGTGGAACAGAGTGAAATGTAATTCTGTGACTGGGAGTGTAACATAGTAACTTTCTGGAACTATGTATCCAGCCGCTCAAGCATCTGAGCCACCCAGGCACCCCAATATCAAAACTATTTTTATGGTAGTATTAAGATGTTATATGTCTTTTTCACTCTTACTCTTTTATACATGTAGAGTCTCACAGAGACTACATGACCTCTGATATCACAGCACATTAAGGTCCTTGATATGTATCAAGGACCTTAATTTAAATGAAAAATTTCATTTAAATAAAATTTAAATGAAAAGATTACCTATTTTGTCCATTTTGGACAAAACAGTTTTCCACAGTAGTAGTCTACTGACTTTTTAGATAACATAAATTCTTGGCTTTCTCAACCACCACCAGCAGCAGTCTGGTGTGGTGTATCAAAATCTGGAAAAGATTACCAAGAATTAACTAATTAATTAACCTTGATATGTATCAAGGACCTTAATGATCCATATATTTTTAACTAATTTCTGCTCTAGGAAGCTCTCTCTCTCTCTTTTTTTTTTTAGATTTTATTTATTTGTTTGAGAGAGAAAGAGAGATGGGGAGAGAGAGAGAGAGTGAACCAGCAGGGGGAGGGGCAGAGGGAGACAGACTTGCTGCTGAGTGCAGAGCCTGACACTGGGCTGGATCCTAGGACCCCGAGATCATGATCTGAGCCGAAATCAAGAGTCGGACACTTAAGCGACTGAGTCACCCAGGTGCCCCTCTAGGAAGCTATCTTAAGGAAATTGTAAGAATGATGTTCATTGCAGAATTACTTATAATAGGAAAGAAAATGGAATCAATCAGTTGTCCATCAATAAAATGTGAATTATGCTATATCTATGGAGATGATCCTTTGCAACCATTTAAAAATGTTTTCAGAAGTTTTTATGAATGACACAGGAATAAGTTGATTATATAATTGTGAGAAAATCAGGATATAAAAATGTCTATATATTTCAGTGATATTGAAAACAAAATAGAAATAGGAAAAGAATAGAGAGGAAGGAAATATATAAAAATGTTAACAGTGGTTATCACTTACCTGAGCTTTACAGGTTTTTTTTTTTTTAGAGTAAATATGTATTTTTTTTCAATATCAAAGTTTTATTTAAAAAAAAAGTCTTTGGTAAAGATTAGCTATTTTCCATCCCAGCCTTAGGATCACTGGGGTTGGAGAGGATTCTTTTA
>NW_028038425.1:0-497 GCF_054177405.1 Leptonychotes weddellii | reverse complement strand
GGTATTAAGGAGGGCACGTACTGCATATTTTGTATAGCACTGGGTGTTATACGAAAACAATGGATCGTGGATCACCACATCAAAAACCAATGATGTATTGTATGGTGACTAACATAACATAATAAAATTTAAAAAAAAAAAAGGTACAGAGGATAGAGTGGTGCTTGCCAGGAGCTTTGGGGACGGGGAATGGGGAGTTGCTATTCAACAGGTATAAAATTTTAGTTTGCAAGATGCAAAAGTTCTAGAGATCTGCTGTGCAACATTGTGCTCTATAGTTAACAATACTGTATTGTGAACTTAAAAATTTGTTAAGAGGGCATAGATCTCATGTTAAATGTTCTTAGGACATTAAAAAAACAAAGAATAAAGGAAAGAAAACAAGACTCCATTACCCTTATTACCCTGTGCATTCACAACACAAATGTCTTCTGCCTGAGCTTCTCAAGCATTTAAATAAACCATTTGTACCTGGTATACTTTTGTTATTTTTTTTC
>NW_028038424.1:0-497 GCF_054177405.1 Leptonychotes weddellii | reverse complement strand
GTGGGCAGGGTCCCGCTCAGCAGGGGCAGTGTCCCGGCCAGCAGGTGGGCAGGGTCCCGCTCAGCAGGGGCGCAGGGTCCCGCTCAGCAGGGGCAGTGTCCCGGCCAGCAGGTGGGCAGGGTCCCGGCCAGCAGGGGCAGGCCCAGCCAGCTGGTGGGCAGGGTCCCGGCCAGGTGGGCAGGGTCCCGGCCAGGTGGGCAGGGTCCTGGCTTGCTGTCCCCAGGTCTGGTGCCGGGGCCCACCACCACCAGGGCAGTACCAGCATGAGGAGGACTGTGTCTGGGTAGCTGGCCTTCAGAGCCATCTGTTTCCCCGCCTGGAACTCCTTGCCCTGGGGCTTAGTTCTCGGCACCCCCCACTGCCTGGGGCCTGGCCCCTTGCCTGTGTTCCGTAGCAGGTGCTTGGCTGAGGGGTGCTATGGCCCGTGACAGCAGCCCCCTCTTGGCTGGGAGCCCCTGGACCCCCCCAGCCTGCCCACAGTGCCTCCCTCCTGTGCC
>NW_028038423.1:0-497 GCF_054177405.1 Leptonychotes weddellii | reverse complement strand
GGAACACTACATCTAAAACGAATGATGTAATGTATGGGGATTAACATAAGAATAAAAAAATTTAAAAAAAAAAAAAGAAGGACTTGGCAGTTTTAAGACATTTCTTTTAAATGTGCTTACAAAATAATTTATTAAGACATCTTTATTTCTAGAAACAAAGTATAAAGGAAAAAAAACAAAACTCACCCAATATAGAAGTTGATCTATGTATATGATTATATATGTATAGTCATATACAATCTTTTAAAATGGTAGATGGCTATTTCAATGCCTCTGAGGTATACTTTGATTACTGCACACTTTTCAAGTTGAGCACAAAAAGCAGAAGTATGGGTCAATCCAGCACAGCTCTGAATTCTAAATCACTGCATTAGACACCGTGAAAAACACATGATTGCTATAAACAGGCTAAGAATTGAATATTTATTTCCGTCTGCTTTACCAGCCAGAATTGTATGGCTTGTCACAGCCTATTTTTTTCTCTTTATTATATTAGC
>NW_028038422.1:0-497 GCF_054177405.1 Leptonychotes weddellii | reverse complement strand
AAAAAAAAAATTAGAATGCTAAAATAACTGTAATGATTAAATTATAGTATGAAGGACAATGCCTGGAACACAGTAAGCACAATAATATGGGAGTTTTGGTCACTTTATTGATTAATTGTTTTCATAAATGATTTACTGACTACTTTTTTCCTTTTTCTAAAGAAGTTATGTTTACCTGTAAACATTTTTTTTCCATTCTTTATTATGGTAAAATACACAAACATAAAGTTTACCATCTTAACCATTTCTAAGTGTACAATTCAGTGGCATTAAATACATTCATGGTGTGAGGCCATCACCACCATCCAAATATAGAGCTCTTTTCACTTCTAAAACCACAACTCTGTTCTGAAGAGTAGCAGAATATACCATCCTAAAACATGCCATTCTGACGTATCGGTTATTTTTAGCTATAGGTACTTGGAAAACAGCAAATGCAGGGAGGGGCTTTCTGTGAACTCCCTTTATCTCCCTTTATCTACCTCTAAAAGGCACTC
>NW_028038421.1:0-497 GCF_054177405.1 Leptonychotes weddellii | reverse complement strand
CAGCACCATTTATTGAAGAGACGGTCTTTTTTCCATTGCATATTTTTTCCTGCTTTGTCAAAGATTATTTGACCATAGAGTTGAGAGTCCTTTTCTATAAAAACCTAACTCTTCATTTGGTTTATCTTTGCATATTACATGGCACCCAGCACAATGCCTTGTATATAATTCTTGCTTTGTGGATTCCATTGAACTAACTACTCATTAATTGTTATGAATGGTAAAGTGGGGACACTTTTAGAGCAAGATTTAAAGAAATAAAAATTGTGAGGAACAATTGAGATTTTTCTTTTTATACATAACTTATGAGTCATTGTTTATATTTTCTCCATTTTTAATTTAATTAGGTGATAAAACTCAATCTTTAGTGAAGCAAATTTTAAAATTTCTCTTTTATTATTCAAATAATAGGAAGCTGTAGACTCAATACAGCTCCATCATTCCTTGAAAAAATGATGAAACTTTACTTGGTATAATTTAACTGAGATATCACCTTC
>NW_028038420.1:0-497 GCF_054177405.1 Leptonychotes weddellii | reverse complement strand
CCTCAGAAATTTGTCTGCAGGTATCTGAAAAGTACTTATGGGTCACAGTAACTGTCAACAATTTCACCAGCTTACTGCAATTTAAAGCCTGAAAAATCACATTTCACTTCAAATCACATTGGCCGCACCGATCTGCATGAATGTGATAAATTCAGAGGTTTAGGATTTCAGGAAGGTTACTTTAAGATATTCCTAACGATCTGAAACTGATTTACCAAAACAGCAGCTTTTTCTAAAATGTTTTGTGCTAAGCTTGCAATGAAGCTTTCATTCTTAGCTATTATCTTTCAAGAAGCACTTTAACAGCTTGCTCCTCCTTCATAGGAATTATCCAGGCCACTCAGGTGAAAGAATAGATTTCCTAAATTCAAAACAGTGCCTAGGTCAGTGGTTCTCAGCCCTGACTGCATATTAGAATCATCTGGGTAGCTTTTTAAAAATAACCATGCCCAGCCCTTTCTGATTAATTGGTCTGGAAAGAACTTGGCATAGTATGT
>NW_028038419.1:0-497 GCF_054177405.1 Leptonychotes weddellii | reverse complement strand
GAGCAGGCCCGCCCGGCCTGGGGAGCAGGCCCTCCTGGCCAGCGTGAACAGGCCCACCCGGCCTGGGGAGCAGGCACTCCCGGCCAGCGTGAGCAGGCCCTCCCAGCCTGGGGAGCAGGCCCACCCGGCCTGGGGAGCAGTCTGGGAGAAGGCTGGGCCACCTTGTACACGGCTCAGAACCCTTGCTCCTGATCTTTTGTCCCTGGCACTCTGGGCACGTTTGTGTGGCTGGGTCCACCCCAGGGTGCTGTGTGGCCTGGGCCCACTACGGTATGTTCTGGGGGCTGCCTCTCAAACGTGGATGTTGTTTGCCCCCAGAACAAGGGGGGGCTTTAGACAGCAATTTTGGGGGTGGGCAGTGGGCCCTACCTGACGGGGCTTCCTCGTGGCGTGTGTCTCTGTAGAGTGTGGATCACCAGGACGAGGCCAGTGAGCTGGAGACGAGGAAGGCCTCAGACTCGTGCGTCATCGAGAATGGGCACCAGCTGGGGGCAGGT
>NW_028038418.1:0-497 GCF_054177405.1 Leptonychotes weddellii | reverse complement strand
GCTGTGTGGCAGGTTCCTCGAGTCTAGCTCTCTTATGCTTACCTGCTTGAGAGAGTTATCATCTCTTAAGAATTGATAAAGAAGATGCTTCTCTAACTTTTCTTCAACATGTGACTCCAGATTAAGGGATTTTTCTTGGTTTTTCATGAGTGGAAATCTTCATCAGTTTAACCTCTGGCCCAAATCTGACTTGCTATGCAGATTCATTCATGATCAACCCTGAATTCAAATCCCAATAACTAATATTAAAATTCAAATAATAGCTAACAATTATTAATTGCTTCTTAGGTGCCAATCACTGTGCTAATCCTTTTTTATGCATTAGTTCATTACTCCTCATGACAAGCTCAGAAGATAGGTACCATTTTTACGTACATTTTATAGTTGAAGAGACAGTTATTAAACTGAGCTTCTAGGAACAACTCCCAAATCTTCATGTAAAATTGGGTTGCCAAGGAGCCTATGCCCTGGTCACGATGGAAAAGTTGTCTGTCCAA
>NW_028038417.1:0-497 GCF_054177405.1 Leptonychotes weddellii | reverse complement strand
TTATACGCAAACAATGAATCATGGAACCCTACATCAAAAACTAATGATGTAATGTATGGCGATTAACATAACATAAAAAAAAAACAGAATAGAGTTAAGGAAAGGAGAATAAGAGAGAAAGAAAGAGAAAGAAAGAAGAGTACGAGAGAACTTTTGAGTAGCTATCCTAAACCTTTAAATGAAACTATCATTTGAGTAAAGAATATAATTTGAGCCAAGATACCAGGGTGGATTTGAAGTTTTATTTATTTATTTATTTATTTTGTCATGAGATTTAATATGTATTTCAATTTCTTTCCATTTCTATTTGGAACTGGGTGGGTAGGTGGGTAAATAGGTTTCTAGTATTTTTTTTGAATTTAATACAATGCTGAGATGAACTTCTATGTGTGGATTACATAGGGGGAGCAACTTTTAATTTAAATCATGACACTGGTCAAAAACACATGATTATTTAAGGGTACAATTTCATTTTAAACAGTTCTTGGATTATGCTT
>NW_028038416.1:0-497 GCF_054177405.1 Leptonychotes weddellii | reverse complement strand
TGGATGATGGAGATGGTGTGGGAACAGCGGACATGTTGAGTGATGGCCCAGTAGGGACTCGTCCTGAGGGCCTGTCTCTTTAGCTTATTTATTGATGTTCCAGACAAAGAAATGAAGAACGTGAGTATCAAAATTGCAGGTCCCAAATCTGTTGTGGTTTTGATTTTCTAGAAAATAGTAATAAAACTCTGAATGATCCTATGCACTGGAAAAATAAGCCTATCATAATTAGAGTTGAAACTTAATAAAAAAATGTGTTTGTAAAGACCCAAACCCAGGAGTACAAACACAGGATGGGTATAAGAGAAAAATAGTGGGGGTTAGAATAACCACAAATAGAATGAGTTAGGAACACACTGTGGTTACGTAAAAACCCACACCATTCTTAGATGGAGTAATTTACTCTTTCATTTTTTTTTTATTCTTATGTTAATCCCCATACATTACATCATTAGTTTTAGATAAAGTGTTCCATGATTCATTGTTTGTGCATAACA
>NW_028038415.1:0-9842 GCF_054177405.1 Leptonychotes weddellii | reverse complement strand
TCAGAGACTATAGTGAGTGGAGAAAAAATAAATAAATAAAACTGAAAGTGAAGATTTTTATTCTTTATAAAAAAAATGCTTTAAGATATTTCCATTTAAAAACAAATAATAATTTATGGGTAGAGTTACATTAAGCAATAAATAATTGTGAAATTGAGGCGCCTGGGTGGCTCAGTCGTTAAGCGTCTGCCTTCGGCTCAGGTCATGATCCCAGGGTCCTGGGATCGAGCCCCGCATCGGGCTCCCTGCTCGGCGGGAAGCCTGCTTCTCCCTCTCCCACTCCCCCTGCTTGTGTTCCCTCTCTCGCTGTGTCTCTCTCTGTCAAATAAATAAAATCTTAAAAAAAAAAAAATTGTGAAATTGAGTCATGGTCAAAGTCAACCCAGCAAATTCGAGAAAAAGACCTCATTAATCGTATCCATTGTTATGAGACCATCACAACTTCACGGGTAAATCGGTGAATCTGAGAGGCAACTTGATCTCACATGGCCCCAGCTAACTTGGGTGAATGCCACCTGTGTAGCCTCAAATGACCTAGTTCTGAAACTCATCTGGATCCTGAGCAAAGGAAATATAAAGGCTTGTGTTTTCATTTTCTGTTGTTACATAACAAATAACCACAAACTTAGTGGCTTCAAACAATACCCATTTATTAACATGGTTTCCAGCATGGCCGGATTCTCTGCTCAGAGTATCACATGGCTGAAAGGAAGGTGTTAGCCAGCAGATTCCTTGCCTTGCAGGAGAAATCTGCATCTAGGCTCATTCAGGTGATTAGACTTCTCTTCCTTACAGTTGTCGGGGAGGTCCCTCCTTTGTTGCCTGTCATCCTGGGTCCCCGCCCAGCATCTTAAGGCCACGCCCACTCCTTCTCATGTGTCTTCCTCTATCTTCAAGCCAACAGTGATGTGTCGAATGCCCCTGTGCCTCAAATCTCTCTGACCTTTTCTTCTATATCCAGCCAGACAAACCCTGTGTGTAAAGAGCTCACCTGATTGGGTCTGGCCCACCTGGATAATCTCTATGTCTTAAGGTCAACTGACTCAGAGTTTTAATTACATTCTGCAAAAATCTCTTCACCAGTGGTACCTAGATCAGTGTTTGACTGAATAATAAGAGGACAGGAATCTTGGAGGACTGTGTTTAGAATTATTCCAACAATGGGGAGCCTGGGTGGCTCAGTCAGTTAAGTGTCCAACTCTTAATTTCTGCTCAGGTCATGATCTCAGGGTCGTAGGATTGAGCCTGCTTAAGATTCTCTCTCTCCCTCTGCTCCTCCCCCTCCCTCTCTAAAAAAAATAATAATAGAATTATTCCAACCACAGCCTATATCCATACTGTTTTCCGTACTGGCTTCACTAATTTACATTCCCACCAACAGAGCACAAGTGTTCCCTTTTCTCCAAATCCTCTCCAATGCTTGTTATTTCTTTTCTTTTTGACAGTAGCCATTCTAACAGGTGTGAGGTGGTATCTCATTGTAGTTTTGATTTGCATTTGCCCAATGGTTACTGCTGTTGAGCATCTTTTTTTGTACCTGCTGGCCATCTATATGTATCTAGAGGACTGTTCCAAATCTGTATCTGCATGTACCTGTTGGCCATTCTCTTCCAATTCTATCTAGAATTCACTCAAGCAGGCTTCCCCCCTACCAAAATTACCTGTCTTAGACATCACTGACCACTTTCTACATCCAAAGTTTAATTTCAAATCTTTACCTTAACAAACACTGGAGCAGCAATTGACATTGATGACCACCAAAACCTCCTCATTGGAAAGATGTCTTCATTTGGCTTCTAGGCACTACATTCTCTGGTTATTCTCCTACCTTAAGAGCCACAGTGTCTATGTTTTGTTAATTTATCCTTATCTTCTCATTCTGCTTTTCTCTAACTCCTTAGGGAGTTAATATTGTCTCATGACTTTAAATTCCATTGGTATGCTGGTGACTCACAAGTTTATATTTTCAGCCTGGACCTATTCCCCTGAATTCCTTCTCATGTGTCTAACTGCATATGGGTTGGCTCAAACCAAGTGTCTAGAAGTCATTTGACCTTACCTTGTCTCCTGTCCTTGCGCTCTTGACTCTTCTCCCACCCCCAATCTTTCTATTCCCAGCTAATGGCAAGTCCATTCCCTTAGTAGCTTAGGCAAAAATTCTTGGTGTCGTCCTTAATTTCCAACTCATGTCCCATATCCCACATATCAACCAATCCCATTGGCCCTATTTCAGAATTTTAACTGGCATCTAGCAATGTCTCACCCCTCCTCCTGCTCATACCCAAACCATTATCACCTTTTCCTGGGGTTTTTGCTAGTTTCCTAACTCAGATGGCCTCTGCTACTTTATACCTTGTGCCTCTACAGTTCATTCTTAAAAACTGGAAGGAGTGAGACTTCTAAAACACAAGGCAGACAGTGCCACCCCTCTGCTCAAAACACCAAAAGAACTTCCCAATTCATGCCATCAAGTCTAAAGTGTTTACCAAGGCTAACCAGGCTCTCCACCCTTCCCAGCAGTACCCCCTTCCTTCACCCCTACCCTTCTCTGCATTGTTTAGTTTGTTTCTGTGCTCTTCCTCAAACATCCACAGCCTTCCACTTTATTTGCTGTTGGCTCTATCCTCACGTGTTTCCCCCAGACATTTACGTGGCCCTGCCCTAGCTTCCAGCTGCTCTGTTAAAAAGGCACTCTGATAGTAAAAACTTCTCAGATCACCTTTTTTCAAAAGGCCCCGGTCCCTACCTCCCCATTTTGCAATCTTTATCCTCCTTTTGTTTCATTTTACTTAAAATTTATTTTCAGAGCTGGTTCAAGATGGTCGTGTAGGAAGATCCTGAACGTACCTCCTCCACAAACAAAACAAATCTATAGCTGCATATGGGATAATCCCCTCCTCTAAAACAGTCCTGAAAACTAAATGAACAGTGCCTCCACCACAAATGATAAAAGAGCTACACTGAGATAGGTAAGAGCAGCAGAGGCATGCTCTCACCAAAAACACCTTCCCAGGCAGGGCAACACACAATCAGGAGGGATCTCAAAGATATGGAACTTTTCCTCAGGGGCAAGGAGCTTGTCTTCTATATCAGACACCCCAACGCTTGGGCTCTGCACCAGAGAAATAAGCCCCCAAAACACTTGGCTTTCAGAGTGATGGGTACGAAGGAGGGCACGTTTTGTGATGATCACTAGGTGTTATATGCAACTAATGAACCATTCATTGAACACTACATCAAAAACTAATGATGTACTATACAGTGGCTAACTGAACATAATAAAAAAATAAAATAAATAAAAAATAAAAATAATTAATTACTTAATACACTTGGCTTTCAAAACCAATAGGGAGTATATCCAGGACAACCACAGAACTGTAGGGAATAGACAATCCATTCTTAAAGGGCTGACACACAGATCCACTCAGCCTGGGACCCAGCACAAAAGCAGCATTTTGAAAGGACCTAGACCATATGTGGAAAAGACTCACCTACTAATCTTAACGTGACTTCCAGAGAGGCGGAAGCCTGTTGTGACTCTTTCCAGGAACAAAAGTGCTGGTGGGCACCGTTGTTGTAATCCCATTCTACCTGTTAATGCTCGTGCTGGCAGGTCCCATTTTGGCACTCTGACCTACTAGTGCCCCTGGGCACACCCTGCCACACACACACCGCAGTCACACCAGACAAGCGCCCTGCCCCCCTGTGCTGAAGCCATGCCATGGTCAGATGGCTCATCTACGCACTGCCTACAAGAGACTCGCTTCAAAGTAAGGACACATGCACCACTGAAAGTGCAGGCCCATAAAAAGATACTTCATGTAAGTGAGAACCAAGACAAGCTGTTGTCACTATACTCATATCAGATAAAATGGACCTTAAAATAAAGGCTGTAATAATAAACAAGGGCGTTACATAATGATAAAGTGGTCAATCCAGCAAGAAGATGCAACATTTATAAATACATATGCACAAAATGTGAGAGCACTACAATATATAAAACAAATATTAACAGACCTAAAGGGAGGAAATGACACAAGTAAATACAATATATTGCAATACAAGTAAGCAACTTTAACACCCCCACTTACATCAATGGATAGATCATCCAAATAGAAAATACATAGGGACGCATCAGCCTTAAACAACACATTAGACCAGATGGACTTCACAGACATGGACAGAACTTTCCATCTGAAAGAAGCAGAATACATACTCTTCGCAGGTGCACATGAAACATTCTTCAGGATACATCACATGATAGGCCACAAAACAAGTCTCAATATATTCAAGAAGATTGAAATCATATCAAGCATCTTTTCCAACCACAATGGTATGAAATTAGAAATCAATTACAAGAAGAAAATTAGAAAAGCCACTAATATGTGGAGATTAAACAACATACTACTGAACAACCAATCAATGATTGAGGAAATCAAAAGAGAAATCAAAAAATACCTAGAGACAGATGAAAATAGAAATGAGACATACCAAGGGTACCTGGGTGGCTCAGTCGGTTAGGTGTCTGCCTTCAGCTCAGGTCATGATCTTGGGGTCCTGGGATCGAGCTCACGTTGGGCTCCCTGCTTCTCCCTCTCCTTCTGCCTCGGCCCCTCCCCCCATTTATGCACTCTCTCAAATAAATAAATAAATAAATAAATAAAATCTTAAAACAAAAAAACTTTAAAAAAAACAGAAATGAGACATATCAAAATCCATGAGATGCAAGAAAAGCAGTTATAAGAGGGAAGTTTATAACAACCCAAGCCTACCTCGAGAATCAAGAAAAATCTCAAACAAGCAAATTAACTTTACAGCTAAAGGAACTAGGAAAAAAAAAAAAGAAGAAACAAGGCTCAAAGTTAGAAAATGGGAAATAATAAAGATCAAAGCAGAAACAAATAAAATAGAGACTATAAAGGCAATATAAAAAATCAATAAAACTTAGAGCTGGTTCTTTGTAAAGATCAAGAAAATTGACAAACCTTTAGCTAGACTAGCCAAGAAAAAGAGAGGGTTCAACTAGATAAAATAGAAATAACAGATGAGAAGTCATAACTAATGTCACAAGAAATACAAAGGATCATAAGAGACTACTAAGAAAAAAATAGAAGCCAAGAAATTGGACAACCTAGAAGAAATGGATACATTCCCAGAAACACACAGTCTGAATCATAAAGAAATAGAAACTCTGAACAGATTGATTACTGGTAAGGAGACTGAATTGCTAATCAATACTTCCCAACAAGCAAACGTCCAGGACCAGACATTTATAATTATATCAAAAAGAATAAAATAGCTAGGAATAAATTTAATTAAGGAGGTTAAAGACATGCACACTGAAAACTGTAAGACATTGATGAAAGAAACTGGGGATGACACAAATAAATGGCAAGATAGTCCATTCTCATGAGTTGGGAGAATTAATACTGTTAAAACGTCCATACTACCCAAAGCAATCTACAGATGCAATGCAATTCCTGTCAAAATTCCAATGCTGTTTTTCACAGAACTAGAATAAATAATTTGTATGGAGCCACGAAACACGCCAAATAGCCAAAGCAATATTGAAAAAGAGGAACAAAGCTGCAGGTATCCCACTCCCTGATTTCAAATTATGCAAGAAAGCTATAATAATCACAATAGTATGGTACTGTCATAAAAACAGACCCGGAGATGAACAGAACAGATACCCCAGAAATAAACCTGCACACATATGTATAATGTCATATATATATGCACATATATATAAATGTCAATTTATGACAAAGGAGGCAAGGACATACAATGGTGAAAGAACAGTCTTTTATTAAATGTTCGTAAAACTGGACAGCTACATACAAAGGAAAGAAACTTGACTTCTATCTTATACCATATACAAAAATCAACTCAAAATGTATTAAAGACTTGAATGTAAAACCTAAAACTATAAAACTCCTAGAATAAAACATAGGCAGTAATATCCTCTTAGTGTAGTTTCTTTTTGGATCTGACTCCAAAGGCAAGGGCAACAAAAGCCAAAATAAACAAATGGGACCACATCAAACTAAAAAGTTTCTGTGCAGCAAAGGAAACCATCAACAAAAAGAAAAACAACCTAGTTATATCGAAGAAGATACTTGCCAATCATATATCTGATAAGGAATTAATATCAAAAATACATTTTTTAAAAATTCATACAACTCAATAACAACAACAAAAATCTGATTTAAAAATGAGCAGAGGACCTAAATAGACACCTTTCCAAAGAAATGCAGAAGGCCAAGAGGCCCTTGAAAAGATGCTCAACATTAACCATCAGGGAAACACAAACCAAAACTACAATGAGATGTCACCTCACACCTGTCAGAATGACTAGTATCAAAAAGATAAGAAATAACTTGCTGGTAAGGATGTGGAGAAAGGAAACCCTGGTGCACTGTTGTTGGGAATGTAAAATAGTGGAGACTCTATGGGATACAGTGTGGAGGTTTCTCAAAAAATAAAAAATAGAACTACTGTATGATCCAGGAATTCCACGGTGGGGTATGTATTTCAAGAAAACAAAAATACTATTTTGAAAAGCTAGTATACTAGGTAGATACTATTTTGTGAATTGCAGCCTTGTTTCCAATAGCCGGGATATGGAAACAACCTAAATGTTAACCAACAAATGAATGGATAAAGTTAATTATATATGTAATTAGCATTCTTATAATGATAAAGGTGTCCATTCTCCAAGAAGATATAGCAATCCTAAATGTGTATGTGCCTAACAAAAAAGCTTCAAATCCATGAGGCAAAAGCTAATCAATATGAAAGAAGCAATATACAAATACACATAGTAGGAGACTTACTCTTCACTTAATAAATGATAAAATAAATAAGCAGAAAATCATGACTTCATAAAGTCAGATGTAAACTTTTTGTGATTTTAAAAACTCAACTAGAGATTATAAATTAATGTACCATTAGTGTGTTGTTTTGGCTACTTCCCTATTATTATCTAAAGGTCAAGTGCAGGGGCGCCTGGGTGGCTCAGTTGGTTAAGCGACTGCCTTCGGCTCAGGTCATGGTCCTGGAGTCCCAGGATCGAGTCCCACATCGGGCTCCCTGCTCGGCAGGGAGTCTGCTTCTCCCTCTGACCCTCCTCCCTCTCATGCTCTCTGTATCTCATTCTCTCTGTCTCAAATAAATAAATAAAATCTTTAAAAAAAAAAAAAGGTCAAGTGCAGTTAAGCCAAGGTCTAGAGCTGTGTGCCATTTATAAGGATTTATCTTTTCCAAGGAACATCAGGAAAAAGCTAGTGGGAATGAAAGGCTGGCTCATACAGAGACAGTGGCATAGTATATTTGGATTGAGCTAATTGTGCATGTTCTTGTGGCAAGACTCCTAATACGATTCATTATGTAAGCACATACATAAAACTGAGACTTAACCATTCCTTTTGTCCAACCCTATTAGTGCTATGAGCACTCTCATAAGCAAGTTTTCCCACCAGTGTAAAAGTTTTGGTTCTGATTTCTGTTTTTAAACTACAGCTGAAAACTATTTCAATCCAATTACGCATTCACAAAATAATAAGAAATTGTTCAATGTCTCCAATTCGATATGGTAATGTTCGCATGTTGAGGGGGGAAAAGCAAAGCAGAGAGGAAAGAGGATGACAGGGAATAGAAATTAATCAGTCTCCTTAAAAAAAAAAATATCTAAGCATGCTGGTATGTTAAGCAAAATTCAGAATTAGAATTACATAAAAATTCTCACACATGTCATTCTGCAGAAGAAGCTGAGAACATGATAAACATAGCAGCAATGACAATACTAATAAAATGTGAGTCTGGTTATCAATAGCTGATGGAACTTCTGGAACCACAGAGCTCCTGACCCATTAGCATTTGAACAGAAGTGGAGAGTCAGCATCAAATAGCAGTTTCCTGGAACCATAATAATTAAAATAACACTTACATAATTGTTAACATATGCACCACAGGAGAGAACCATTGGCTTGAGTTTATTAAGAAATTAAAATTCCAGTATAACTCCAGAATAAAAGCCACTCCCTTAGGACTGATTATGTCAAGATAGTTGTACTTTAAAAAATTTACCTTTTAGTACATTATTAGAAATGTGGTGAAAATATCAGAGGAATTTATCAAATTTTTTTTCAGCCCTCCCAAGTAATTATTAATTATAAGAGACAGCATTAATATTTTAAGAGGACTAAAGGAGATTAGAAAACACTAGATTAAATATGCACTTTAATTTTTAAAAATCATACTAATTAGAAATATTAAGTATGAAAAACATGTCTAACCATTGAAGGAACACAGCAAGTCCCATCATACTGATCAATAATCAGACTATTTGAATAACCTCATTGAGGGTGGCCACATTATAATAGGAACATTCATGAACAGATGTAGCTCTAGAGGAAAACAAACAGGAGATGAGGATTCTGAAAACACGGTCTCAGAACTTAATGGAACTAAGATTTGCTGAAAATATAAGACCTGGAAGAGGTAGACTGGCAAATGGAAGTGAGATCTAACTTGCTAAAAAAGATAGGTCAAGAAGACTAGCACTGGTTTTCAAAGAGACATATGTAATGAATCCAGACTCTCCTACCCTGCCTAGAGCGCTCCTCTAGGGAGCTAGCTTGGCAACAGCTGTAGAAGGATGCTGTATAAAGAACACCTGTGGAAGCAGGACGTTTAACTCAATGATTGAAATGTGTGAGGCCAGAAGAGGTGCATTTAGGATGGACTTTAGGAATATCTAGTCTAACTCCCCAATTCCATGGATGAGTTAACCAAGGCCCAGGAAGGAGACTAATAAGGCAGTTAATAAATAGCTGGGCTGTGCTATAATCCAGTTTTGTAAGTTTAGTGATAAGATGCTAACATTCTTGAGGATCACCACCTTCCATTCTGAGAGATTTGAATTTCAAACTCAGGGTTGTTTGCTCTCAGGAGATAGGTTCCTAGATGGCTAGTTTCTTAGAGACCTATACTGCTAATAAATGGACTAATACACAATTAGGCATTCTGACAGTCCTTTTTTATTTGGCGTATATCCTCATATTCCCTTTTTTTTCTTATTTTTAATTTCATTATGTTGTGTTAGTCCTCATATCCCCTTTTAATGTTTTTAGACCCCATCAAGTCTTATAATCTTAATCCAGTATAAATTTTAAAAACAAACATGCATATACATACAGGAAGCTTCTTTCAGAGGTTTCATAATTGTCTAGGGTCTTCATTATAAAACTATATCCCACGAAGTGCACAGCTTGAGAAGTCAATGGCATTTCCTTTCTCAATCCCTCTTTGTTAACTCATGCCCTGAGGTACAATTATATCACCAAACTCAGAGCTATAAAAAGTAAATTTATAATTTTTTCACACTGAAATCTATCTATAATTACCTTTTTTTTTTTTTTGGCCATGATGATACTCTCCAAAAATTTGAAGTCACTTGAGCTGATTGTTCCCAGAAGGCACTGGTTCTATTCCTAAATATTAATGCCAAGAACAGGTAAATTGCTCTCCTTAAGGGCCTTTATACTTTTATAATTATTTCACACTCTGCAATAATCAGTAATGGCAAAGAAAAGTTATTTCAGTTACCCAGCAAAGTGTTACTAGAGTGACATATGGATGCTTGATTGACTAGGATATTAGTGCAATGTAATTTTCTGATTAATCAAAATGTCTAGGTTTTTTAAAGTCATATTTTCCAGCTAGTCAATAGAACAGGCCATAGACACTTTAAGTTTAATGAAAAACTTAAAAATTAGAAATATCCAATTAGAGGGGGGCGGAGCAAGATGGCGGAGGAGTAGGAGACCTGGATTTCGTCT
>NW_028038414.1:0-497 GCF_054177405.1 Leptonychotes weddellii | reverse complement strand
TCTTGGGGTCTTTCTCCTTTTATAGAACCCCCCTTAATATTTCTTGCAGGGGCAGCTTAGTGGTCACATATTCTTTCAACTTCTGCCAGTCGTTGAAGCTCTGCATCTCCCCATCCATTCTAAATGAAAGCCTTGCCAGATAAAGTATTCTTGGCTGCATGTTCTTCTCATTTAGTACCCTGAATATGTCTTGCCAGGCCTTTCTGGCTTATCATGTCTCTGTGGATAGTGCTGATATTATTCTGATTTTTCTCCCTCTGTATGTAAGGAATCTCTTCCCCCTAACTGCCCTTAAGATGGTTTCCCTGGTTCCAAGATTTGCGAGTTTTACTATCACAATGTGGGGTCTTGGCCTGTATTCCTTTATCTTGGGACGGGTCCTCTCTGCCTCTAGGACACGAATGTTTTTTTCATTCCCCAGATTAAGGAAGTTCTCAGCTACGATGTCCTCAAATATATCTTCTAGTCTTCTCTCTCTCTCCACCCCCCAGGATTCC
>NW_028038413.1:0-497 GCF_054177405.1 Leptonychotes weddellii | reverse complement strand
CAACCTCAAATTTATAGTCCTTAGACTATATTTTTATTTACTATTCCTTTTCAGGTAAGACCTTTTATATATCAATATCTAGAATCAAAGTGAATTGGTAAGACATTTTACTTAAAAAAGAAGAAGAAGAAGAAGAAGAAGAAGAAGAAGAAGAAGAAGAAGAAGAAGAAGAAGAAGAAGAAGAAGAAGAAGACTGCCTCTTATCTAAGAAAATTCTGATGCCAGGTAAGAAAGCAATGTTTTTTACCCTATTAAGATTATTTATTTGAGCCTCTTTCTTAGGTCCTTTATCAGAGATGACAATGACTTCTTAACCGTAGAAATTACTCTCTGTTGATCTCTTCAGTGAATTTTATATATACATATAATATATAATATTATATATAATGTATATATGTATATGTGTGTATATGTAATACACATGTATAACTATATTGTCTCTTTATTACTATTTTCCTTAAAACTCCCTAACTCAAAAGGACCTTTGCTTTTTAAAA
>NW_028038412.1:0-497 GCF_054177405.1 Leptonychotes weddellii | reverse complement strand
AAGAAGTGGAGATTCAATGATGTCCAAAAGGAGCACAACCAGCAGGAGTTAGAGCCCCGATTGAGCACCAAGGCTGCAAATCCTGTTAGAGTCTCACTATACAATTTAAGATAGCATCAGAATGTGGGGAATGTTTTTAATTTAGGCCATTTTATGAACAATTTTTTTTAAGATTTATTTATTTACTTTAGAGAGAGAGAGTGTGCACGAGTGGGGGGATGGGCAGAAGGAGTGAATCTTCAAGAAGACTCCCTGCTGAGCGTGGAGCCTGACATGGGGCAAAGCACAGGACCCATGAGATCATGTCCCCAGCCAAAACCAAGAGTCGGTCACCCAACTGACTGAGCCACCCATGCACCCTCTGAACAACTTCCTTTAAATTTTTTCTCTACTATCTTTATAGTGAAAAACATTGCACCAACCCATTTAGGGTTAATCAATTTACATCTGAATCACATTTATATCATAAACATAGCATAGTTTCAGTAAGAGATGTC
>NW_028038411.1:0-497 GCF_054177405.1 Leptonychotes weddellii | reverse complement strand
CCACCCCCCACCCCCCACCCCACCCAGGCCAGGGCTCCCCGAGGTGAACGAGTGATTGGACATGATGAATAACACTCAGCAAAGACACGACACGGGGAAAGTGCTCGCTTTAGCCGAAACTCCCAGATTTATTGCCAAGTGCCACGAATAATGAAATCATCAATCTTCCACCGGCTTAAAAAGGGAATCTGCTGTGGCAAGTTTAAGCTGGGCAGTGGGGAAAAGCCCAGTGATTAGGGCTCTGGGATCTCCCTGCCCCCCAACCCCACACTATGTCCCACGCCCTGGTGACTCTCCCCAGTGGGTACACCGGCCCCGAGTTCTGCCCTGGGGTGGGGGGGTGGGTCACCAACACCCTGACCCACCAGCCACAGGGGTCTGGTGGTCCCTGACCCCTAAACTCACTAACTCACTTATAGGAGGGAAGGAGCATCCTGAGTCCCTTGAACCCACCAGGGAAGATGTGTACCTGTGATAACATCAGTTCAGGGAGGAGC
>NW_028038410.1:0-497 GCF_054177405.1 Leptonychotes weddellii | reverse complement strand
AAAAGAATAATGAGGATCCTGACCGGGGAATGAGGCCAGAGCGGGGCTCATGTTGGCCACATTTTGGTTGACTAGCGGGGTCTCATTTCCTGACCTCTCTGTAAAAAGGAAAACCCAAGGCCCCCTCCCCAACACACACACACACACAAGTTGGAAGGATTGTGCTAGAAAATGTTGGAACCACATTGCCAAGGTTGATGATATCACGCCTACCCATGACATTTGTGGAGCCAAGGACAAGGAGCCCCCTTTCTAATACCCCTCCCCCAACTCCATGGTTTGCTGTGGGGGCTCCTCACCTGGGTGTGTGTGCCGGGGCGGGGGGGCGTCCTCAGCTGGGTGTGGACTCTCCAGCCCAGGCATCCACCTCTGTCCACACACTGCCACCCGACAACAGCCACCTCGGGATGAGAGGTGCACACGTAAGGTTTGTAGCTCACCTTTGGAGGGATGGACTCAAAGAACAGACCCACATTGGCCTGGGAAGGGCCATTTGG
>NW_028038409.1:0-497 GCF_054177405.1 Leptonychotes weddellii | reverse complement strand
AGGGGAAGAATGAAGGGGGGGAAATCAGAGGGGTAGACGAACCATGAGAGACGATGGACTCTGAAAAACAAACTGAGGGTTCTAGAGGGGAGAGGGGTGGGAGGATGGGTTAGCCTGGTGATGGGTATTGAGGAGGGCACATTCTGCATGGAGCACTGGGTGTTGTGCACAAACAATAAATCATGGAACACTACATCTAAAACTGATGATGTAATGTATGGGGATTAACATAAGAATAAAAAAAAGAGAGAGAGGTTAGATGTATAAAACTCATATTAATTATCAAAAAAAAAAAAAGAAAGAAAGAAACATCTCCAAAGAAAGGCAAGGAAAAGAAAGGCAAAAATATGCTATTGAGACTTCATCAAGATAAAAAAAAACTTTTGTACAGTAAAGGAAACAGTCACCAAAACCAAAAGACAACTGACAGAATGAAAGAAGATATTTGCAAATGTCTTATCAGATAATGGGTTAGTATCCAAAATATATAAAGAACT
>NW_028038408.1:0-497 GCF_054177405.1 Leptonychotes weddellii | reverse complement strand
ACGGAAGCAGGTGGAGGGGCAGAGGGAGAGGGAGAAGGAGACTCCCTGCTTCCTGGGGAGCCACATCTCGGGCTTGGGCTCGATCCCAGGATCCTAGGATCATGACCTGATTTGAAGGCAGACACTTAACCGACTCAGCCCCCCAGGGGCCCCATTCCACAAGCATCTTGAATCAGAGCTGGCCCCTCTCACCTCTCAGCCAACCTGAGGCCTCCAAAGACTAGGCAGGTGTGTGTAGCTCAGGACAAATGCATGAGGATCTGAGCGCTAGGAGAAAGTAAAGCCCCTGCTCTGTGTACTGACAGCAAGGCTGTCTCCAGAGTCAATTACAGAGCAGCATTTGGTCCTGGAAGACACAGGACAGAGTCAGAGACAGCCCCGGACCTCTCCTGGCTCTGCACTGACCTGCCAGCCCAGCCTGGGGATGCGGGTCTGAGCAGAAATGACACTCGGGGACAGCAGGAACAAGCCCGGAGGTCAGTCCAGTACTCAGGTCC
>NW_028038407.1:0-497 GCF_054177405.1 Leptonychotes weddellii | reverse complement strand
GTACACGACATTTACATTAGAAAAAGACAGCTGGATGTAGGGAAGCTGGGTGTGGTGTTCCTGTTAAGTGAAGTTTGCTCCACAGTTGGGGCATCTTCGCTTCCTCAAGGCAAAACAGCAGATGAACCCAAATGGGAACAAGATGATGGCCAAGAAGATGCCCAGGAAGGTGAAGGAGTCCTCCAGAACCCCGACTCTGCAAACTGGGCAGCCTCCAACGACAACGATGGAATTGGCAGGGTACCTGGTGACATTTCGACTGTGGATGTTGTAGACCCTGGGGTGGTGGGTGGGTATCCCTGTGACGAGGTAGGGGTAGGGCGGCGGCGGGGGCGCGGCGGGGATGGCGCCGTAGCCGTGCGGGCCGCACGCGAAGTCGCCCTGGCCGGCCTCCAGGTTGTAGGCGGGCGGCCGCTCCTGCAGCAGGGGCTTGTGGTCCATGGCGGGCGGCGCCCACCGCGCCCGGCCCCGGCTCCCGCCCGGACTCCCGCAAGGAC
>NW_028038406.1:0-497 GCF_054177405.1 Leptonychotes weddellii | reverse complement strand
CCCACAAGGGCTCAGATGCTGCATGCTTCCCCAGGAGAGTGGGGGGCTCGGCTGAGTGTGCCCAGTGTCCTCCTCCATCCCTCCCAGTTCAGGTGACAGAGGGTTGGGGAAGGCCAGGAGGGTGAACAGGAAAATGCCCCCTTGGGGAAATTGGGAGGTTGTGAAATAAGATGTGTTCAGGGGTCTTTGGAGAGAAGGTTCTCCAGGGATAGGGATAGGGTCTCTCTTTGGAGAGAAGGCCCTCCAGGGATAGGGAACAGCATGAGCAGTGGCTCAGAGGCAGGAGAGAGCAGGGGTGCTGAGAAGGGAGGGCAGTTGCTGATGCTGGAGTCTGAGGAGTGGGGGAGGCCAGGGAGGGAGACGGGGCTGGGGCAGGATCCTGTTGAGCAGGGAGGATGCCTGGAGGGAACTCAGCAGGGTCCAATGATGGAAAGACCCTGCCGCCTGTGAGTAGTGAGCACCCTGCCCAGGAGGTGTGCAAGTCACAGGTTACTGAG
>NW_028038405.1:0-497 GCF_054177405.1 Leptonychotes weddellii | reverse complement strand
TGGCAGTAAGTACTTTGAGCTAGAAAAGTTGTTACATATATTGATTGGCCATGAATGATACAGATGTTGGATATAATAACTTTAAGAAATTTGTGAAAACCACTATGTAGCATATTTGCTGATGAGCACCTTTTCTCGATATATCTTATTGTTCTATCTCATCCCTCAATGTCTAAATTAAGATATGATTATTTTCTTTATTAGGATAATTAATAATCTAGATCCTTTACTACTCAATGAACCAGAGGAGAGTCATGTCATCACCCTGTTCTTCTTATTCTTTGTTAAAATATATATATATAAGGATGCTAGATCCTTGCTGCTCAGATTAGGGTCCTCAGCCAGTGATGCCTTCTGTGAATTTGTGTGGAATGCAGAATCAGAGGGCTAACCCAAGATGACTGAATTAGCATGTATATTTTTACATAACCCTCAAGTGATTCATACATCCATTAGAAATTGGGATTACTGCTCTAGAAGACTTTGAAGCCCCATTC
>NW_028038404.1:0-9842 GCF_054177405.1 Leptonychotes weddellii | reverse complement strand
AGGGAGAAATGAAGAGGGGGGGAAATCGTTGGGGGAGACGAACCATGAGAGTCTATGGACTCTGAGAAACAAACTGAGGGTTCTAGAGGGGAGGTGGATGGAGGGATGTGTTAGCCTGGTGATGGTTATTAAAGAGGGCATGTACTGAATGGAGTACTAGGTGTTATACGCAAACAATGAATCCTGGAACACTACATCAAAAACTAATGATGTAATCTATGGTGATTAACATAACACAGTAAAATTTTTAAAAAAATGAAGAATATCCTGCCATTTACAGCAACAACATGGACCTTGAGGGCAGTATGCTTAGAAAAATAAGTCAGATAGAGAAAGATAAATACTATATTATCTCACATATATATGGAATATATGAAATCTTAAAAAAAATAAAAACACCTCATAAATACAGAGAACAGATTTGTGTTTCCCAGAGGTGGGGGGTGAGTGTGGATGAAAGAGGTGAAGGTGATCCACAGGTACAAACTTCCAATTATAAAAGAATAAATCCGGAGGGATAATGTACAGCATGGTGACCATAGTGAACAATAACATTATATATTTGGACGTTGCTAAGAAAGTAGATGTTAAAAGTTCTCATCAGAAGAAAAAAATGTAACTTTGTGTCGATGGATGGTAACTAAACTTATTCTGGTAATTATTTTGCAACAAATACATATATCAAAACATTATGTTGTACACCTAAAAGTAATACAATTTATATGTCAATTATATCTCAATAAAAATTTTAGAAAGGGAAAAAAAGAAATAGAGATAGGTAAGATAGATGGGATATGAAAAGGTCCACATCAATAAATTCTAATACAGACAGCAAGCTTCTGTATTCTAAGGGCTGAATTTTGAGCATTTGTAAGAGAGATTCAGGAAAGGCTCTGCAATCTCCCTATCAGGTCAGATGTTCAAAGAAGTCACTGATCCACTGTGGTACTCAGGAAAACCATACTTCTGAACCAAGACAGGACCAGGAAAGAAGAAATGGGTTCTGAAAAAGTTCCTAGTCAAGTTACCATGGACTAAGGACTTTACTAACATAAAAACATGATTTATCCTTAGCAACCAAAGCACACTGTATGGTAATTAATTGACTCATTTTTGTTAAAGTAAAACAGACTGCTCTGGCTATCTAGGCAGCTCCGAACAGCTGACCACTCAGAAATGGAGCTAACACCCAGTTTCCCCTTCCTAGTGCATTCTCTCATTCCTCTCTTTGATAATTATAGTCAACACCATGCTCAAGGCCCAGAGGTGAGTTCTCAGCTCTGACTCTAACATTCTACCCCAATAATGGCACCTGATTCCCATATTTTACCTCTCACTATAGCTAAGGTAGGCTGGCATTAAACAAAACAACAAAAAAAAATGTTTGATGTTTCTAAAAGAACAAAAAGAAAGAACTATATAAAATACAAAATAAACAGCAATGTAAATTAGTCCTTCTAAAGTCACTAAAAAAATGGCTTTGCTACTCCTCTGACTTCATTAACATTCCCTTACCTTTCTGGGCATGTCCTGCCCAAACAAATTGTTAGATTGTTCATTACAGGAACTTCCTGAAATATCCATCAACTCTTCAGTGAAAAACACCCTATGATTCTTTCAATCCCTCATTTAAAATCTTCAGTTTGCTATTTCCATCTATCTTGTGTTGTCATATCATGTTTACCCACTCCTAATCAAGTTGCCACTGAAAGACCCACCTTAAATCAAACTTCCAATTTTCAATAAATTCTGGCCTTTCTTTTACCTCACCTGAGACATTGCTGAAGTTTTGTAGAAGTGGTATTCACCCTTATTGTGGGAAGCAATAAAATCAGCTTTGTCTTCTTAAATGGTTATGTGATGATTTGGAGGAGCCAACTATTAATAGCAACTTTAGAGCTATAGACAGAACATCAGGACATCTTTTCTCAAAGGGTCTCCATTTCTATAAAGCTTTTGCTGTCACCACATTGCATTTGCATGGAGGTCAGGGGGCAGTATGTTAATGCAGCAACATTATCTTAAGCATCTCATGGGAGGCTGACTGTACAGAGTTGTTCTGGCTTCTGTGAGATGGGACATCTATTAAGGGATGGAGGGTTGTATTTCAACTTGCCCAAAATGGCATTGCCAGGGGAAAAAAAGGCAATCTTATCTCGAGTGATAGAGTAAATAAAAGCTATAAAGAACTGGAAAAGGGGCAGGAGGGTGCCTGGGTAGCTCAGTCAGTTAATCGTCCAACTCTTGATTTCAGCTCAGGTCATGATCTCAGGGTCCTGGGTTCAGCCCAGTGTGGGGCTCCATGCTCAGCATGGAGTCTGCTTGAGATTCTTTCCCTCTCTTTCTGCCCCTCCCCCTACTCACACACTGTCTCTAAAATAAATAAATCTTTAAGATTTTATTTATTTATTTGACAAAGAAAGACAGCTAGACAGGGAACACAAGCAGGTGAGTGGGAGAGGGAGAAGCAGGCTTCCCGCCGAGCAGAGAGCCTGACGTGGGGCTCGATCCCAGGACCTTGGGATCATGACCTGAGCCGAAGGCAGATGCTTAACGACTGAGCCACCCAGGCACCCCTAAAATAAATAAATCTTAAAAAAAAGAACTTGAAAAAGACCAAATAAATGCTTTTCTCTCTGACAGCCAGTGCCAGAGAATATTTATTTATTCCCCATCTGTAGGACCAGACCTGAGTCAAAGCAATGAGGCCTTTTTGTAGTCCTTTGATTATTCCAGAGACACAGGAGACAGATGCACTATTCTGGGTTGGGTTGACATTGCCAGTATACTGAGTCATTACCTATCTCAGGATATTGGACATATTTTAGCACATTCTAAGGCCCGAAAGTTTTCTCTTGACTCAATAGCAAAGCTCATGAGAGCATTGATGGAATGCAGAAGTAGGGATATAGGTAAGTGAAGTGAGTCTTAAAGATGAAGAGGGATAAGGATGAATTTTTGGGCAAAGCAATCATCTATTCTAGAACTTGCTGTTGAAAACAGATACTGGAAAACTGTTCAGGTGGTGTTTTCTCTTTCTTCCCCCCCCCCCCCCCGCTTGCTGAAGAAACTCCTAGCGGGACAGGGGAAAAATAAGACAATGTGAATGAATAAATCTAAATTAGTGCTCCATAGGTGGTGATAGCTTGTCAGCTCCTAAACTTTATCACACGGAGGAGAATCCAAGTTGGTATTTCATACCCTTTACTCTCAAACAACACACACACACACACACACACACCCTGAAAATAAAGACTACCTGGCTTTGCCAATCTTCTTCTGTAGACTACTAATTTAAACAGTATCTTTTCAGGTCCCTATCCATATACTTTCTATAGCCAGACTTAGGAGACAATTTGAGGATCTGAACATCTTACTGGGCCCAAACTCTGATGTCTCTGTTTCTTCAGTTGGGAATTGGTCTAATACTTATATTTTTTGATGAAGATTAAATAAAATAACATGTAGATTCTATAACACATGGACACAAAATCGGTGCTTTAAAAATAGTAGTCCCTTCTCATTTACCCACTCTCAAGATTATGAGCATAAAACTATTTTCACAAAATGATGAAAGGCATTGTTTATGCACTACAGCTTGAACATAATCATACTTTCCGCAGAGTATAGAATTTGTTTGAGACACATGCACCTACTCCTGGCAAAATAGTTGGAATCTTAAAAGCTTTTGCAACTGAGTCTTTCCAATGACATCTGAATCTATTCCATGGGGATGAACATTGAATTCATCACCTTGGAAAGAGGTAGAGCTCACCCATAATCTTCCCTGAATTACGAAGAGAGAAAAATTCTCTCCAAAGTATCAATAATAAAATCTTAAAATATCTACTCAAATCTCATCATACTTTTCCCTTACCAACTTCTTTCCTTCCCCATTGTATGAGAAATTGTGGCTAGGTATCACCAAGGACTTTTGTCTCCCCACCTCTTCCAAAAAATCCCTAATACTATTTTTAAAACAGATATATTTAAATGAAGGGATTAAAATAACTTTAAATCAGAAGTAAAGACATATATTCTCACATCTAAATTAATAATATTTTAACAGATTTTGATTATTTGTGGTTTTGAAAAAAGGAGCAACATTTTAAAAGTCATCTGTCCTCTGTTTGGTGCCAAACTGGAGCCTTAAGGAATTTGAAACAGTTGAACTAGTAAATCTAGGATAAACAGTGTTTATGATGGAAACAATGACAGACCCTTTACCATAACACTACCAAGAGAACTGAGCTCTAGGAGTGTAAAAATGGCAGGTGGTACAGAAAGAGCTAAGATTTATAAGTCTGTGTGTGTTTGAGGAATGGGGGTGGGAAGTGTGCATAGTAATTCAAATTCATTAATCCTGCAAAGGAATATTTTAAAAAGGGGAAAGCTACTGGGAAACATTTTTTTCCAAGTCCTGTAGAAGGAGTGGGCACCACACCCAATGTTATTTCTGTGTCTTCCTTCTCCCTTATTCTAATTTCCTAACCATCTCTCTCTTCCTGACTCCTCATTTCCTATAGTTCTCTAAGAGAATCTAGCAAGTTAGGGGTCTGATTTTTTTTACATCTCTTTGTAAGAGTGAAATGAGAGCATGATTAAGTCCCTCTGTTCCCCCTTCCTCCTCCCTGCTTCTTCATTTTACATAGTCTTCCTAATAATAATTAGGTCATTTGAGAATTGAATCATCCTATTCCTACCCAGGGCCTTTTCTCATAGCAAATCCCCAAGAAAAAAAGAAAGGTTTTTCTCTTCCATGTGATTTTTGAACAATCACTGATTAGTCAGCCTTGACAGCTGTTAGAAAATCTTGGTGTAGCCAGAACATTCCTATTGATTAGCTGATATATGACCTGGGATTTGGCTGAGCGGATTGCTTTATCACTAAAGCATTCAAGAAGTTCAGATTAGTTAGGCATCCCTGTAAACTCCCATTTATCCAGAACTCAAACTGCCAGAAAGTCCAGAGTCAGAATTATTTCCAGGAAATAATTAACATAAAGGAGGGTGTCCAAAGTGCCTTCTGAATCTCCCATTACTCCCTCTATTCCTTCCTCCTTTTTTTTTCTTACAATAGGCATTAACTAAATGTTTGCTGTATTGCTGAACACCAGATTAGGCTGTGGTTATAGAAAGATCCATAACACATAGTCCCTGTCCTTGAAGAGCCCACAATGTAATGAGGAGACTGACATGCAATAGATAACTATAATACAATGAGTTAAGTGCAATGATAAAAAGGTGCCTGTGGGGCTGTGGCATTACAAAGGAGATGTCATCTTTTTGCCAAATTAAACCATAAAAGGCTTTTGATTTGGTTCTAATCCTTGGGAAATAGATGGTCAATGTATCAGAGAAGAATGAACACTGGTGGGGGAGCTAACTATGCGTGGGTTCACAGTCTGACTCTGCTATGTATTAACTGTGTAAACCGGCTGTCACACATCATTTCTGAAAGTCACTCATTATTTCTGAGCTTTGCTTTCTTCTTATGTAATATATTACTTACCTCACATGCATTGTTTTCTTGGTTTCCTATAAGAGCAGTAGTATTTATCTTGACCAAAGCAGAAATCACAGTCCAGAAAAACTGAACAACTTGCTTAAGTATACCCAGTTTCTTTGTGGCAGATTGGCTGATACCAAGTCTACTGTTCTTTTCCTGCCTTTTTTTTCAGTGAACCCATAAAGGTCACTAAACTACATTTATTATGAAGGAAGCAGGCATCATTTTGGGAAGATTTTCCATCCTGAGAGGTAAAACAAATGGGATTTCTCAGTTTATGATAGTACCTCATTAAATAGAATCCTTTTTCAATCACACCCTCTCCCACCACACACACAATCCCTGATCCTTCCTGTTAATTCAAATGGTGATATTTTATATATATATAATGATCTTTATGATTTTTTAAATATTTCATTTATTTTATTTCTTGTAGTTATTTGACAGACAGAGAGACAGCGAGAGAGGGAACACAAGCAGGAGGAGTGGGAGAGGGAGAAGCAGGCTTCCAGCTGAGCAGGGTGCCTGATGTGGGGCTTGATCCCAGGACCCTGGGATCATGACCTGAGCCGAAGGCAGATGCTTAACCCACTGAGCCACCCAGGTGTCCTGATCTTTATGATTTTTAAGCAGAACTTTCAGTTCTATATTTGGTCCATAAGTCCAGACAGTACAAAAGCTTATTAGTCAGTGGTTTGGAAGACAATTGCTCCAGCCATGCATTGTTCTCTTTCTTTCGCTATGCTGGCAAGAAGTGCAATGGAAGACACTTGGAGTTTCTTTGATCCCCTTGTCTCCTAATGCCTACTTCACACGTGTACATGCCCTGGCTAACCTTGGCAACTGACTGCCTACATATAAAGTCAAAAGTCAGGGGGAGAAAAACTACCTTAATGATTTTTATGAACCGTACTCCTTTAATTAAAAAAAAAAAAACCTGAAAAAAATCCCCTTTAAAAATGTGCTTATATCAGAAGACAAGCAGTATCGCCATACTGGTAAAATGATGGCAACAACTTTAGGTTAGTGAACTGGAATGAAGAACACCTGCCTTGTCTCTGATGATCCTGGCATTTGGGAATAGTGATAAATGACTGGAGGTTATTAGACCTGTCCTGCAAAATGGTGCTGGTGAGTTGGAACTTGAAGTTTGTCATTTGAGAAAGGAAACTGACTTCCCCAATTACACCTAATTATGACAGCCATGATAAACAGCCTTCCATGTTGGCATGTTTATTTCTCAGGAAACCAAACAGGGAAATTGGTTTTATGCATTTGTGTGGATGGGAAGAATTACAATTTTTATCATGTCTTATAACAAATTTTTCATCTGATAATCTGAAGGTATGATCAAACTGCAAAAGCAGATGACTTTCCCAGTCTCCTAAGCATTTGATGTCTGTTAAGCAAGAAGAATATTAATCAGAAAGTGAAAGGGAATTTTCTCTTCCTTTATATTCAGAATGATCCTTTGCTAGGTAAACCTCTCTTCAGCATTCAAATCATCATATTATTTGCCTTATACTTGACAACTTCATATTTGCCAATAGGGTTCTTCAGGACACTTAAAGATGGAAGAGAAAGTGTAAAAGTTTCATTTCTTAATCAATTTTTCTCAGTTTGGTTAAAGAAACATGCTAGTTAATTTCTCAGTGCTTTCAAGTTTTCATTCCGATTTACTGAGGGAGAAAATGAAATCCATAGAGATCTCTGCTAAATATGGCAGCAAGTTGTCTTACACTCCAGTCTTTACTAGGGTGTACAGCTTAATCTTAATGATTTAATGATTAATCATTTAATACTTATTAGATAGGCAAAGTACTATGCTAATATGTTGGCTCAACAACCCTATGGGGAGATTTAATCCCCACTTTATAGAGTAGAAAAGAGAGGCTAGGAAAGGTTTCTGCTTTTGGTAATATGTGTCCTAGTATCATTTGACTTTTTATACTATGTACCTGTATCAAGATTTTTGAAATTATTTTTTAAATACCCAGAATCAGATCTGGAGCCTAAATTTAGTATGCTTTCACTGATGTAAGGGTATCTGAAATTGGGCCCAATTTTAGTTTTGCTTTTTTACAGAATTTGGTCTATAGTTATCAAAGTCCTAACATGAGTAGTGAATCTTAGTTCTTTAAACATTACATCCTGATATATCCAGGATTGAAACCCCTATATCATAGGAATGTTCATTAACTTAGATCCAGCAGGAGCTGGATCCAGAAAGGATAAAATCTGGCACCATACCTTTCCACTAGGATAGGACAGATACGGAGGAGACTGAGATTACAGTAGAAATTTAGACTGTGTTTCAAGGCATGTTATCTTCAAGGTATGGTAAGTTGCAGTTGAGATATAGGAAAATAGAACGATGTGGTATTCAAAAAAGAATGAAATTTTAGAAGGTGCTAAAGGCTTGAGATGCAGATTCTAGACAGGCAGTTTTCATGTTCAGTGTTTTAGTCATGTCTCATTTAGTGTCAAGGAACAGGAAGCCATGAAAACTAATTCAAGTATAAATTATCCTTCAGAAGTTGAGTAAAAGAATTGCCTTATCAGAATAAGGGTATGTAGTGAAAGTGGTGGCAAGAACAGCAGTTAACATTAACTCAGAGAACTACAAGAGGATTCATTGGTCAAAAGTAGGAACCCTGTCAAAGGTTGTAATATACATTACTGACACATACTTCTCTCTGCACCAGGAGTGGAGCTTGAGATTGCTTAAATTAGGGATAGCAAATATATAAAACATGTGCTCTCTCTTATCATGCCTACTATAGCCATCGGTAATTGATCACAGCACCCATTCCTGGATACCACCACATAAGAACTCAAAAGTGTTCTAAGTATTTACTGCCAATTTGTCAGTGTTGGAATGGGATGAAAATTATTTCACACTACTAGCTTCCAGTACTTTCTAGATTGCATCTTGGAAGTGGGTCAGGGCAATACTGTAAGTAGAGAGATTACTGAAGCCAGCTCTGGACAAACTGAGGCATGAAAAGGCAAGCAAAATGAGGTGAGCAGGTTAAGACAGAGAAGAACACAATGTATGCATGTTAGGCTATGTCTCTCTGTGTTCTTTTGAATCATACCCACCCATCACAGAAATTGGCATGGCATGTGACAGAACCCATTTTTGAATCAAGCAGATATAGATGGAAATCCAAGTTCCACTATTTATAAGCCTCAGGACCTTAGGCAAGTTATATAAATGTTTGAAAGTCAGTTAATTCAACTGTACAATGAGAATAGTCAGATCCACAGGACAGGATCTATATGATTAAATTATGCAATATATGTGAAAGCATGGTGTCTAGCATGTGGTACGTTTTGATAAATGCCAAACAAGAAAGAAGTGCAACATAAAATGATTTGAAAACTATCAGCCACAACTAAAATGTCAGTGATCATCATTCTTTCTCTGAATTCTTGTATCTAGGAAACAATTAAAAAAAAAAAAAAACAGAACCCAGGAAAGGCATACCACAGGTTCATTTGATTGTACCTTAAGTCCGTTCTAAATCTAGGCAAAAACCAGGTTGTGTGAATCCCACCTCACATTTGCAGGTGGTGTCCATGATCCCTGGATTTAACTCGGGCCTGGACTGGAAAGAGATTCTACCTTGCCTCTGGGATTCCCTATAGAGGGATTATTTTAGAATGTCAGCTATCTCCAACTGATCTTGGGGTCATACTGGTAGCACGAGTCACTAATGGAACAGAGAAAGAAATGCTGCAGGTGTCTACCTAGCCTCCACAGGAAGAAACAAAAATCAGATCAAACTCTATATTTCTGCTTCAACTAGGTGGCACCCAGAGGCTCACTGTTGTACAATCACTTTTGTACCTTGAGTATAACATAAAACTGTACTTTCCCAGACATGTTTCTCAGGCCTCTCAGAGGACCACCAGGTCAAAACTGCTTTTTCCCCCCTAAAGATACCTGGAAAATCTTATTTTGCTATGCGTACATGAGGGAAAATAAAGAGCTTCCTGGCATGCAGCTGTAATATGCGTCAATGTTCTTCAGAGGCTAATGGGACAGCATAACTTGTTTGCAGTCAAAGATTATCACATTAATCAAAACTTCAGCTATTCAATGCTTTCTTCTTTATCTGAAGAGGCCCACCCTGAATGCCAAACAATTCTTACTTTTCCATAGTATTGGTGGAGAATCACAAAAATTCTTTTTTTTTAATTTATTTATTTTTTATTCTTATGTTAATCACCATACATTACATCATTAGTTTTAGATGAAGTGTTCCATGATTCATTGTTTGTGCATAACACCCAGTGCTCCATGCAGAACGTGCCCTCCTCAATACCC
>NW_028038403.1:0-497 GCF_054177405.1 Leptonychotes weddellii | reverse complement strand
CCCAAGACAGACAACTTTGTAGAAGAATAGGAATGAAGAGAGGACATCAAGTTTCTCAGTCTTATTACCATTCCGGCCAGGGTACTAACTTCCAGCCAAAAGATAGGGTTTCTCGTCCTCCTGGAGGAGCCACAGGCTAGAGGATCAGAGCCTCGGCAATCCACATGAAAGTGTTTCAGTAATACCGTACTCCTTGAAAAGTCCCTGAAATGAAAGAAAGGGAAGAGAGTAACTCACCAAGTCAGATGACGGAAGATGCAGAACCCCCCACACCAGGGCCACCAAAATATGAGGCGGAATCCTCAAACCCAACAGTCTAGAAAGAATTCTTGAGACATGTTACAGTACAGAAAGGTGTTTTTATTATGGCACGGGGACAGGATCCGTGGGCAGAGAGAGCTGCACAGCGATTGTGAGGAGTGACTGATTATATACTTTTAAGCTTGTGGAGGGAGGGGAAAAGAGGGTTAGAGTAAGTTTCCAAGGAATTTTGAAGA
>NW_028038402.1:0-497 GCF_054177405.1 Leptonychotes weddellii | reverse complement strand
TCACAATTCCATCTGTAGGTTTTGCATAATACTGGTCCCACGACAGGCCCTTTTTAAATTATACTGCATTGAATCCTTCAACCCATTTTTTCATCTTCCCTGAGAACATTTTGTCTATTACTTTGTATAGCTATTAGATTTTATATATTTATATACTATATATATATTGTATACATTGTATATTGTATGTGTATATATATTGTAAGGATCTCAGGTAGACTCTAGGTATAGTAATTGCTTTGAAACTGTATCATATATATGGAAGTCTAGATTCCATAATATACTTCTATTAAAAGCCATGGCATTATTTTGTCCATAGCAGTTCTATTCACATAACATTTACCCACCACTCAATTCACCTTTTGATCTTTATGGCAAAGAAGCTAAGGGAAAAGAATACCACCTGAGCACGGGTTCGATCTTATCTCCATTAATTCTCAAAGCATCACTGCAAAGTAATTTGTATCCGTGGCTCAGTCTTTGGGCGTGTGCCTTCG
>NW_028038401.1:0-497 GCF_054177405.1 Leptonychotes weddellii | reverse complement strand
AAAAAGACTTAAAAATAAAGAGCTGATACCTTGCCTAATTTAATTTAAATAATTTTTTTAAGATTTTATTTATTTATTTGAGAGAGAGAATGAGATAAAGAGAGAGCATGAGAGGGGGGAGGGTCAGAAGGAGAAGCAGACTCCCTGCCGAGCAGGGAGCCCGATGCGGGACTCGATCCAGGGACTCCAGGATCATGACCTGAGCCGAAGGCAGTCGCTTAACCAACTGAGCCACCCAGGCGCCCTAATTTAAATAATTTAAATAAAAAAAACTAAAAGAGAGGAGTGGGGAAAGGCTAAGGGGGGGATAAAGAGCTGATAAAATGAGAAACTAGTTGAAAAGGGGAAAAAATGAAATGGAAAATTTTATTCTTCTGTATATAGCTGTCTAAATTTCCCAACACCACTTAGTGTATAAGAAAGCAACTGATTTCTGTGCATTGATTTTGTATCCTGCCACTTGACTGAATTGCTGTATGAGTTCTAGTAATTTGGGG
>NW_028038400.1:0-497 GCF_054177405.1 Leptonychotes weddellii | reverse complement strand
TTCAGTTGGAATAAGTTGCCAGCGAAGACATCTGGGCCCGGAGTTTTCTTTGTTGGATGAGTTCTAACTATGAAGATCAGTTTCTTTAATGCGCATGGGGCTGTTCAGGCTGTCTGTCTCTTCTTGAGGGCGTGTGGTAGTGTGTCTTCCAAGGAGTTGATATGTTTCATGATAGTTTTCAAATGTAAGGGCCTAGGGCACCTGGGTGGCTCAGTTGGTTAAGCGTCTGCCTTCGGCTCAGGTCATGATCCCAGGGTCCTGGGATCGAGCCCCGCATCGGGCTCCCTGCTCCGCGGGAAGCCTGCTTCTCCCTCTCCCACTTCCCCTGCTTGTGTTCCCTCTTTCGCTGTGTCTCTCTCTGTCAAATAAATAAATAAATAAATAAAAATCTTAAAAAAAAATGTAAGGGCCTAGAGTTGTTTATATGTTCCTTTATTAACCTTTTTATATCTCTGAGGTTTCTGTTGCCAATGCCTCTTTCATCCCTTCTTCTTTTT
>NW_028038399.1:0-497 GCF_054177405.1 Leptonychotes weddellii | reverse complement strand
CTGCTCTCTGTCTTTCTCAAATAAATAAATAATATCTTCAAAAAAAATTTTTTTTTAAAAAACCCTGCTTTTCCCTAAGGTTGCTCCTCAGACCTGATGGGTCAGAATCACCTGGGGTCCAAAGTGTAGCTTCTGGAATCTTTCATTTTCAGCACGCATCCCAGGTGATTTAACATGCTAAAGTTTGAACACCTTATGTTCTGACAACCATTTTGAATATGAGGTTCTTCCCTCATAATAATATATTCTCTTAGGAGGGAGTTTTTCTTCCCCCCTCGCCCTTTGTTCTTAAACTATACACCATCTTTGAAGGAAAATAGGAAATACAGAAAAGCAGAAAGGAAAACAAGCATACCAGCATTCAGAGATAATAACTAAACATTTTGGGGTGTAGCCATTGTCTTTCTTGTATCAATGTAATTATCTCATATAGTGTGTGTGTATACATTTTTTAATGAGAACACGAAGTCCTAATATACACAAAATTTTATACGTAC
>NW_028038398.1:0-497 GCF_054177405.1 Leptonychotes weddellii | reverse complement strand
ACTCATGGATTCCATGCATTATTTTCTCAGCACTGATGTGTGACTCTGGAACACTATGTGTGACTACGTGTGACACATGGAGCATCACCGACCAGGTAAACTTGCCACCTTGGTGTCCGGAATCTTTATAGGACCTCCTTCCTGTGGCCACAGGTGACTGACCGCCCACATAGCTGATCTGTTTCCAGCTTCTTCAGGCAGAGCGGAATGAGGTGATATCAAGTTCCCCAAACCACACTGTTAGAATATCTGGTGTGGCTAGACCCCACCCGAAGATATTATTTTTAAGCACTGAAGAAATTTAGTGACAAGGAGCACTATTTTGAACTAAGAGTTTCTTTCCCCACAAATTCCAGTTTAAGTTGGAGAAGATTTTTAAAGACAGGATAGGCCATCTTAGAGAGGTCATTCTGTTCAAGGAAAAGTATGAACCAATGTGAGAATGTCAGCATGGACATAGTGTCAGAATCAGGTATAAGGAGAGTGACTTTATTAGC
>NW_028038397.1:0-497 GCF_054177405.1 Leptonychotes weddellii | reverse complement strand
ACAGTGTGGAGGTTCCTCAAAAATTTAAAAATAGAGCTACCCTATGACCCAGTAATTGCACTGCTGGGTATTTATTCCAAAGACACAGACGTAGGAAAAGAAGGGCCATATGCACCCCAATGTTTATAGCAGCAATGTCCACAATAGCCAACCTGTTGAAGGAGCTGAGATGCCCTTCAACAGATGAATGGATAAAGAAGATGTGGTCCATATATACAATGGAATATTACTCAGCCATCAGAAAGGATGAATAACCAACTTTTACATCAACATGGATGGGACCGTAGGGGATTATGCTAAGTGAAATAAGTCAAGCAGAGAAAGTCAATTATCATACGGTTTCACTTATTTGTGGAACATAAGGAATAGTATAGAGGACATTAAGAGAAGAAAGGGGAAAATGAAGGGGGGGAAATCAGAGGGAGAGATGATCCATGAGAGACTATGGACTCTGAGAAACAAACTGAGGGTTTGGGCTGGGTGGGGGGGTGCGGGAC
>NW_028038395.1:0-497 GCF_054177405.1 Leptonychotes weddellii | reverse complement strand
CTCCCCCTGCCTGTGTTCCTGCTCTCACTATCTCTCTCTCTGTCAAATAAATAAATAAAATCTTTGGGGGCGCCTGGGTGGCTCAGTCGTTAAGCGTCTGCCTTCGGCTCAGGTCATGATCCCGGAGTCCTGGGCCCCGCATCGGGCTCCCTGCTCCGCGGGAAGCCTGCTTCTCCCTCTCCCACTCCCCCTGCTTGTGCTTCCTCTCTCGCTGTGTCTCTCTCTGTCAAATAAATAAATAAAATATTTAATAAATAAATAAATAAATAAATAAATAAATAAATAAATAAAATCTTAAAAAAAAAAAGTGGGGGCGCCTGGGTGGCTCAGTCGTTAAGCGTCTGCCTTGGGCTCAGGTCATGATCCCAGGGTCCTGGGATCGAGCCCTGCATCGGGCTCCCCGCTCCGCGGGAAGCCTGCTTCTCCCTCTCCCACTCCCCCTGCTTGTGTTCCCTCTCTCGCTGTGTCTCTCTCTGTCAAATAAATAAATAATTTAA
>NW_028038394.1:0-497 GCF_054177405.1 Leptonychotes weddellii | reverse complement strand
CAATACTCCTAGGATTGGTAATTGCAGAGAAAATTTAGGTGTACTAATTATAACGATGTTAGGACTGATAATTATTTAGCTAAATGTATTGAGCTCTTATTACATGCCCGGTAATGTTCAAAGCACTTCATATGTTTTTCCCACTTAATCTTCATGACAACTCTATGAGACAGGTGGTATTGTAAGCCATTTTTTTTTTAAAGATTTTATTCATTTATTTGAGAGAGAATGAGATAGAGAGAGCATGAGAGGGGGGAGGGTCAGAGGGAGAAGCAGACTCCCTGCCGAGCAGGGAGCCCGATGCGAGACTCGATCCCGGGACTCCAGGATCGTGACCTGAGCCGAAGGCAGTCGCTTAACCAACTGAGCCACCCAGGCGCCCCTAAAATATGGTGTTTTTTAAGACATTAGTCATGCTCCCTTGCTCTTATCGTCTCCCCATATTTGTTTTACTCCAAAGTCCATTTCACTAACCGTTCAGCATAAACACTGCTTTA
>NW_028038393.1:0-9842 GCF_054177405.1 Leptonychotes weddellii | reverse complement strand
TCGCATTGTAATTCAGATGCCCAGAGGAAATGTTTCTTTATTCTAAATGTGATCTGGTCTCCCTCTCTGACTCACTGTGCACCAGGGAAAAAAAAATCCACGTTCTGATTTCAGAAAATCCACATTCTGAAAAATGTACCCCAATCTACTAACTGTAGTCTGCACTGATGTGATGATTTAAACAGTCTGCTACATTTTTGCTCAATAGCCCTAGGTAGAAAGTCTAGTGTCCCAGAGTTCTACCTACTCTCTTTGTTTCTCTGAAACATGACTTTGGGTGTAAAAAGAACATTAGTGGGTCCTCGTGGTGTGAGATTAGTGGGGAAGAAGCCCCAAACTTGTATGTTACATCTGTGTAATGTCTTCTGCTCCAGTGTCCCTGTCCACCTGCTTTGTTGGGCACCCTGATGCTGATATCTGTAGATCATGAACTTGTCCGCTAACTCTACTGACTTGGTCATAGCTAGCTGAACTCAAGGACTGGCTCTACCTTATCTCAGCTCTCAGCAGCCCTCTCTGTCTTCTGGCCACAACTTTACCCAGCCTCTTGCCTGCTTCCATAGCTTCTTCTGGGGGGCCACGAGGCCATGCCACAGTTGATCCCGTGTCAAAACTGTTGGCTGCCAACTCAGCATCCATGTTACAAAGGAACCATGAGAAGCTTAGGATGACAACCCAAAAGACAACACCCTCCAGGCTCTTAGGTGAAAGCCTAGACTCAGTGAGGGGAATTTTGCTGGATTGACCCAAAAGTGGTGTGGCTGGAAGAAAGTATTTTGAGTTTATGAAGCAGAAAATGCTGAAACCTGTAGAAAGAGGAGGCATTTAGCCAGCCAGTCTACATGAAAGAATGGGCTTCTTAGAGTTGCATTCTCTTCTCTGCAGCACCCAGGAGGGACCTGAACTGGGATGCCTTGGGGTTGGGTGAAGGAGGCATCCTGAATGGTGGTATTGAGAGCAGTTGCAAAGGACTCTGGGATGCTTGCCTCAGAGACTTCAGGATGTTGCCTGTCTTCAAGAGAGATACAGACGGACAATGAGCCTATCAGAATAGATCAGCGTGAAACAAAAATACAGAGCCCTCCTCGAATGCTCTGGAAGGTCTAAGACTTCTAAAATTAGTCCTGGTGGTGTGAGGGTATAAGAGAAAACCCCCAAAATCTACTAGAATGGAATTTCCCACCAGCCCAGCAAGATGGGGTGTAGAGCCGATTACATTTGTTTAGGGATAGAAATAAATGTGCTATTTCTCTCACTCTAGTGTGTGAACTAAAATTGTTACTCACATGTAAGAATGTAAATATATATATAAAGAGAGGTCAGGAAAAGAGAAGGACTGAATGGTTTTCCAGAGTAACCTTTGCTGGGTGGTAGGGGTAAGCTGCAGGAGGGGAATGGCAACAGGGACCTTTCTGGTTTTATTCCGTATTTATTTTTATTGTTTAGATAATTACACAAGAATGTCACTTGTGTAATAAGCACGTACAATCAAAAGAAAAAGATTGCATCAGATGATCGCTGTGAGTTTCTGGCAGGCCTGTCATCCTCACCACTCTGTGATGAAGTCCTCCAAAGCAGCTGCAAATGAGGGAAGCCCAGCTCCGCATGCCAACTTCTCACCTCACCAGCCATAACCCTACACCGCAGGACCTTGCTGCTTTTCCACCTTCACCTGTTGGGCTCCCTACTTGCCCCTTAAAGTCCCCTGAGGAGAGCTATCAAAACACACAAGACACCTAGACCCCATTCCCAAAGACTTGGAGTCAGTTTTTCTCAGGAGGGCCCCAGGCCTCAGAGCTTTCCAAATCTTCCAGGTGATTCTAATAGCAGCCAAACTCAGAACTATGACAGACACTTCCTGGGGGTCAGCCTGAACACAGCAACTGTTTCCCACCTCACTTTGTCCTGCTAGACCTTCTGCCTCCATCCCAGTCCCTGCTATCTCCTTCTGTCAAAATCCTCTCTCTCTTGCAAGACTTCCCAAATCCCACCTTCTTCAAGAAGGCTTTGTCCCCTGGCTGTGACCCTTCCTTCCTAAGCACCCCCATTAGACTTTATTCATCCTTCTTGTGTGATCTTTATTTTGGCACATTTTGCACTGTAACTAGCTGGGTGTTTGCTTATATACAAGACTGGAAGCTCCTTGAGGCTGGTGGCCAGGGTTTATTCCTCTCTGCCGGGTCTCTTGGGGATACACATACATACACAAAGAGTGGGGAACCAAATTGCCCGAATCTTCACAATTATTTTAGTCAAACTCCACCCACACAGACTAAAATACAAAAATGTTTGTGGGAAATGGAAGGATAAATGAATCATATTCATTTTCAGGAAAACACAGCTAAATGCTTATTCCTTGAAAATATATTCTGCAGAGTTTAAATGTCTGTGCGCTTACTGTGCGTGCTGGAAGTCCAATGGAGAAACTGCCCGTCGATGGGATGGGATCTAGGTGAATGGAGGGTCTTGGATTTAGAAATTCTGACTTCTTTGAAATGAACTTATAAACTTAATCTTCTTAATATCCTCTGGGAGGAAAAATATATCCAAAATTTTAGTTTAGTCCTACAAGTACAGAGAAAGCAAGTCCCAAAGAATCTATGAATGCCAATTAAGTGGGGAAGGAGAGAAAAAAATATATCTATCCTTTCCAAATATGTACTCATCTCAAACTCTGATTCCTGGAAATAAGAGTGCTAATGGAAACATTGCCATAAGGTGGTGGTGTCCCATGGTCCTTGTCAGGATGCAAACCTGAATTGCGCAAGCCTCTGGATTTAGCTACCAGCTTACAGGAAACACGGGGACAGATAAATAGTTTAAAGGACAGGACAGGGGTGCAAGCAGCAAAATCCAGACTGGGAAAGTCTGTAGGGTAAATGATCTGGGTGTGTCAACAGATAAATTTCCAAGGGGGATAGAAGAGATAGAGAGGTAAGGTAAAAGAGAACTTAGGGGCATTTTCAACCTGCTGCAACACATTGCCTTTATTATGGTCCCGATTCAAACAATAAACTATAAAACAAAAAACATTTATGAGGCAATTAGGGAAATGTGAACACAGAAGTTGTATTTGATAATAGTAAAAACTTACATATTTTGTGATAATGGTATAGATATAATTATTATATATTGCTATATATTATATATAATACCATTATTATATATATTATACATATGTACACATATAATGGCATAATATATAACAATATATTAATATATAATGAAAGAATTAATTATATCATTATATGTTAATATATGAGAATATATATCTTATTATATGTCATAATACATTATTAATATATAATTCTATATTGCCATAAAATGAAGGTATTTCATGTGTTGTCTGCTCTACCAGCTTTTTTTTTTTTAAGATTTTATTTATTTGACAGAGAAAGACACAGTGAGAGAAGGATCACAAGCAGGGGGAGTGGGAGAGGGAGAAGCAGGCTCTCCCCTGAGCAGGGAGCCCGATGCGGGGCTCGATCCCAGGACCCTGGGATCATGACCCGAGCCGAAGGCAGACGCTTAACGACTGAGCCACCCAGGTGCCCCTGCTCTACCAACTCTTGACAAAACTGTTGCGGTCTTCGAGAAGAGTAATATATTCCTGGTGCTCCAGGGCTGTGCTGGGCTCCACCTACTCATCTGCAAAAGTGTTATTCACCACCCCACGGTCCACCAGCAAATCCATTAGGTGGTCATAGAAGGCCCAGGCCAGGGACTCGGTGTTGAGTGTGTAAGTCATGTCCTTCCATTCAGACTCGCCAGTGGACTGAAAACTCACTTCCCTGATGGATAAATGTCATTTTTGTCCTCCTCTTCTTGTCCAACCTCATCTTCTGGATAGTGACAGTCCAGCACAAGGAGCTTCTTGTCACCATTCTTTATAACTTCAGCCACAAAACTGGGAGTGGACATCAATCAGGCTCCTGTTCCTCAACCTTCTGTCCTTGGGAGGGCTTCTCCTCCCCATGAAGGATGGGATGATGGGATGCTCTTGTAAATGCTCTTGTAAATGTTTAAAATGACAGTGATCTTTTCTCCAGCAATTTTCCACACTAATTTGGCTTCTTCCCCATTCACTTCCAGCTCCCAACTTCCAGACATCTTTGGGAAAGGACTTAGCCTTCTGTATCATCTTTTTCTCCTTGCAAATATATTCTGCAGAGTTTAAATGTCTGTGCACTTACTGTGCGTGCTGGAAGTCCAATGGAGAAAGTCATGTCCATCATTTAAGAATTCAACAAATTTGTCACCTTAGGTGTGCAGCTCCCCACAGCCATAGGCACAGGACCGGGCACAGCACACGGGAGTCCCAGTCCCTCGGAAGGCAGCTCCGCAGTGGCGGACTCCTTCGGGCACTAAGGTGGTTTAGTCTTGAAATCTTAGAGCAAAAATGTAGAGTTGAAATTATATAATGTCTGGGATTTGCTTCAAAATAACCCTGGTGTCAGGGAGTAAGTGAGGGTATAGACAAAATGAGATTGTCCCTGACTTAATTTTTGAACGAGTACCTGGAGTTTATTATATGATTCTCTACTTATGTCACATTTCTGCAAGAGCATCTAAAGTACTAACAAAAAGATATTAAAACATATTACACTAATTTAAGTAAAAGCAAATTACTAATAAAATCGCACAATCATCACATTTTTAAAAAACATCTGGGACCAGTTTAATGGATAAAAACTGTCCGGGTTGCCCAACCTCTTGATTCCTTGTAGAATCAAGGTAAAGCATTTTCCAGCTAATAATTGGAGGGGGGTAAGCGCTTGAGGGAGAAATGTTGTTGATTCAAGAAAGTATTTGGTTCTTGCCTTAAAAGCTGATTAAAACAGAAATTAGAGTTTCAAAAAATTAAGGCAGTCTGGAGGGGAGGTGGGTGAGGGGGAAGGGATAAGTGGGGGATGGGCATTAAGGAGGGCATTTGATGTAATGACTATTGGGTGTTATATGCAACTGATGAATCACTAAATTCTACCTCTGAAACTAATAAAAAAAATTAAGGCCGTTTGACTTAGGATAAAAAAAAAAAAAACACTGCCTGGTAGTGATAAGCAAACATCTGGAGGTTACAGAGTGAAAAATTGAGCAGAGAACAATTGGTTTTTACAAACTTTCAGGCCAACTGGGGAATAAAAAGTGGTAGAGAAGAGAAATACAAAATTGGGGGAAATGCCAAATCAGAGGGTAGGGGCTGGATTGCACGGAGATGGGGACCATTCATGGACTGGTGAGATGTTGGTTGCTATCCTGTCATGGCATTTGCAAGGACACCCACAAGCCCCATTTTTTCCAATCTAGTCATGTGTGTAAAATGAGAAGGAATCCAGAATCTGCCTTTGAACATGAACTTCTGGAGAGTGACCAACAATGAAGAGAAAAAAAAGATCAATGTCAAGCTGAAATGGAGCAAGCAGAAGGGAAAGAAGTCAGCATGGCTTGGTGTAAGAAAATGTATAAACCACCCCCCCCACCATCCCCCCTCTGAATTCTTCCTATTCCTGCCTGTTCTCAGGGCAGGGCATCAGCTATACTGGTTACCTGAACTGATCATCCCAGGAAAGGGTTGTTGTAGGAAAATGAACTGAGAAAAGAGAACAGACTCCAAGTAACTCAGGACAAAGAAAGAACTTGTGGGGTCACTGCATTCACATCACCTGACACACATACCCTATAAGAAAGGATTACCTGGGCTTCCAGGAGTGCAAAGCCAGCCAAAGAGGGTAAGTGAAGGGAGAGAGGCAGAGCCCAGCAAAAATCAGGGACATGCAGGTGAAGGTGGTGTCAGAGACCACCGAAACTTCCTTCAAACATCCACCTCCCAAAGCATATCTGGGGTCCCTTGAAATCATGGGCAGCTGCACTGTGTGTCTTCTATGTCAAGTGTTCTCATGGGATTGTCCCTTCTATACTCATGGAACCTCAGAGAAGCCTCAGGAATGTCTAGACAGGGCAAGATGGAGGCCGGAGGGTGGGGAGTACATAGGAGACTTGGCTGAAATTTTGCATGTGAAGCTGTCAGACATCTGGATACAACTGATAAAAGGCTTGATGTGTGGAATAGCTGTGTTAGAGACTGCAGATGGTTCTTAGAAATCTAAAAAAATTTTTTTAAAAATTAACTCCAGAAAAAGCAAAATTTTGTACAAGAAGAGAATGTATCTTCAATACATTACATGGCTCAGTGTGAATAATATTCATGTTACCACAATAATGTAAGCAATGGAAGTTCATTTATTAAAAAAAAATTAACAACTCTATTGGGTGAAAGGGTGGGACATTTATGTGGGGAGGTAGGTAGGCTAAATTCTCAATGTTCATAATATGAAAACAAAGAATACTTAAAGGTGGTTGGAATCAAGAAATTAGCAGTATATTGGCTGGTTATTTTGAAATATGGATCTAAATACCACAAGAAACATTAAGAATATTTGGAAGTGGTTGCCCCTGGAAAGCTGAAATTGAGGACAGAAAGCCTGAGGCAAGGAATGCTAGATTCCTTTCTTTTGGGAGGGGGAAGGCAGTTATATTTGAGCTTTTAAGCCATAAACATATTACTTAAATTTAAAAAAATTAAAAAATGTGTAAGATATTTGTGTGTCACTAATGACTGGATTAGTCATTAGTAAATTCTTCTGATTTTTAGAACCTATAATTCTCTACCAAAATATGTAAAAGCTTTCAACATAGTGTCTGGGGCAGAGGAGGTGCTTAGCTACTGTTACTTACCAGAAGCTTCCAGAGTCACAAATACTGTGCCTCTATTGGGAGTGGCTTTGTCGGTTGAGCATGGGCTTCCACTTTTGACATGAAAATCTGCTTTAGCTCTCTGCTTTGCCTTTGTGCTTGTGTATAGACGTGGGTCTATGTGTTATACTGTTGTCAATCAAAAAAAGACTTTTTTTTTATTATGTTATGTTAATCACCATACATTACATCATTAGTATTTGATGTAGTGTTCCATGATTCATTGTTTGCATATAACACCCAGTGCTACATGCAGAACGTACCCTCTTTATTACCCATCACCAGGCTAACCCATCCTCCCACCCCCCTCCCCTCTAGAACCTTCAGTTTGTTTTTCAGAGTCTGTATCAAAAAAAGACTTTAAAAAATAATTTTGTTGGGACACCCGTCACTGCCGCCGCCACCCACGATGCGTGTCGCCACCATGAACCAAGATCTTCGCAGGGAGCGGGAAGCCGCTAGCTTCAACCCAGAGCTGCTCGCTCACTTCCTGGACTGCAGCCCCGCACCGCGGACAGATTGAGAACCTGATCCTGAATGACCCAGACTTCCAGCACGAGGACTTGAATGTCCTCACTCGCAGCCAGCGTTACGAGATGGCTGTTAGGAAGAGTGCCAACATGGTGAAGAAGATGAGGGAATTTGGTATCGCAGACCCAGAGGAAATCATGTGGTTTAAAAAGAACTCATCTCTGAGGCTTGGAAACCACAGCCACTTAACGATCCTGAAACTCAGGAGTTCATGCTCAACAGCGCTAATGTGACCTCCATCAAGTGGTGGCCTGGTGGACTTGGGAAGACTTCAAATCATGCAATAGTTCTTGCCCAACTCATCACTAAGGGGAAATGCTACGGATTACATGCCTTCATCGTACCTATTCGTGAAATTGGGACCCATAAGCCTTTGCCAGGTATTACCGTGGGAGATATCGGCCCCAAATTTGGCTATGATGAGATGGATAATGGCTACCCGAAGATGGACAATTATCGTATTCCCAGAGAAAACATGCTGATGAAGTATGCCCAGGTGAAGCCTGATGGCACATACACGAAACCTGTGAGTAACAAGCTGACCTATGGGACCATGGTGTTTGTCAGGTCCTTCCTTGTAGGAGAAGCCGCTCGGTCTCTGTCCAAGGCTTGCACCATTGCCATCCGATACAGCACTGTGAGGCACCAGTCTGAAATCAAGCCAGGTGCACCAGAACCACAGATTTTGGATTTTCAGACCCAGCAGTATAAACTCTTCCCACTCCTGGCCACTGCCTGTGCCTTCCAGTTTGTAGGTGCGTACATGAAGGAGACCTACCATCGAATCAATGAGGACATTGGCCAAGCGGATCTGAGTGAACTGCCTGAGCTCCACGCCCTCACTTTCACCTCCTGGACAGCTAATGCTGCTATCGAAGCCTGTCGGATGGCGCTTGGCGGACATGGCTACTCTCGCAGCAGTGGCCTTCCAAATATCTATGTCACTTTTACCCCCACCTGCACCTTTGAGGGAGAGACCACTGTCATGATGCTGCAGACGGCTAGGTTCCTGATGAAAAGTTACGACCAAGTGCACTCAGGGAAGTTGGTGTGCGGCATGGGGTCCTACTTGACTGACCTGCCCACTCAGCACATCCAGCTGCCGCAGGTGGCCGTGTGGCCAACTGTGGTGGACGTCGACAGCCCTGACAGCCTAACGCAAGCATACAGACTTCGTGCAGCCAGATTGGTAGAACTTGTTGCAAAAAACCTTCAAAATGAAGTGATTCACAGAAAAAGCAAAGAGGTAGCATGGAACCTAACTTCCGTTGACCTTGTTCGAGCAAGCAAGGCACATTGTCACTATGTGGCAGTTAAGCTCTTTTCAGAAAAACCTCAAAATTCAAGATAAATCTGTCCATACTGTCTTAAGGAATTTATGTCTCTTGTACTGTCTGTATGGAATCAGTCAGAAGGCAGGGGATTTTCTTCAGGGAAGCATCATGACAGAATCTCAGATTACCCAAGTAAATCAGCGCATAAAGGAGTTGCTGATTGCAATTTGCCCAGATGCTGTTGCTTTGGTGGATGCGTTTGATTTTCAGGATGTGACACTCGGCTCTGTGCTTGGCCGTTATGATGGGAACGTGTTATGAGAATTTGTTTGAGTGGGCCAAGAAATCCCCACTGAACAAATCAGAGGTCCATGAGTCTTACTTCAAGTACCTGAAACCACTGCAGTCCAAGCTCTGAAGGGTCGTGGGAACAAGGGCCATTCGCTCCAGAAAGAGCTGGACTCGACACCCTTTACACTTGTCACACAAAGCTGCTTGGGATCTTACCAAACTCAGAGAGCTATAGAGCAAGTGATAAATTGAGCCCTTTCCTCTTTTTATAAATGAAGAAAAAAAAATGAACAGATTTCAGAGATTAAATGAAAAAAAATGGAAAAAAATAATTTTGTTATTGAAGCATAACATACACATGGTAAAGTACACAAATCTTAAGTGCGCAGCTTGGTAAGTTTTTTGCAAAGTGAACACACCTACATAATCAGTACTCTGATCAAGAAGAAGAACATTACTAGCAGCCCTACCAAATAACTATCCCCTCCACCCTCTCCAAAGGTAACTAGTACTCTCAGTTCCAAACCAAATATAGTATGTATTCTTTTGTGTCTAAACGTTCCTTTCCCTCAAGTTTCTTTATGTAATTCATCAATTGCTATTTACCACAATGTATCTATGTTCATAGGTGAATAACACTGCTGTGAATAATCTGAATTTCTGTTGGGTAATTACCTATGGGAGGAACCGGATGCCACAGGTGTTCTTAATGGTCAGCATTAACAGATACTATCAAGTACTCCTCCAAAGTGATTTTTCCCAATGTACAGTCCCAAAGGCTATATATGACTGTGGCCACGAACCTCAGTTTTGCCAACAGTTATATTGTCAGCTTAAAAAATACTAGGCTCCTCAGTGAGTGGTATCTTATTATGGTTTTAATTTCCCTTTCCCAGTGGACTAATAAGTAGAGAAATTTTCATAGATTTTATGATTTTCTTTTTATATTTTTAGCTTGGCATTCATTGTGCATCTTGAATCCACAATTTGATA
>NW_028038392.1:0-14990 GCF_054177405.1 Leptonychotes weddellii | reverse complement strand
AATCTAATGTTTCTACCATTGTAGGTTACAGATCTCTTGTCCCGAGCTGCTTTCAGGATCTTCTCTTTGTCTCTGAGACTCATAAGTTTTACTATAAGATGTCAGGGTGTTGACCTATTTTTATTGTTCTGTGCCTCCTGGATTTTGATGCCTGTTTCCTTCCCTAATTTAGGGAAGTTCTCTGCTATAATTTGCTCCAATATACCTTCTTCCCCTCTCTCTCTTTCTTCTTCTTCTGGGATCCCAACTATTCTAATATTGTTTTGTCTTATGGTATCACTTATCTCTCGAATTCTGCCCTCGTGATCCAGTAGTTGTTTATCTCTCTTTTTCTTAGCTTCTTTATTTTCCATCATTTGGTCTTATATATCACTAATTCTCTCTTCTGCCTCATTTATCCTAGCAGCTAGAGTAAAGGCCCGATTTTAATCTTTGCTTCAGGATTTCTTTAGAATCCTGCCTGTGAGTTTTGCATATCTCTCCTAGGAGGATTAGTTTCCTGAGATTCATCCCTTTTCTTACCTGTTCTGTCCAGAAATATCTTTGCGTAGTCTGGGTCATAGATATAGAAAAATGCCTGAAAAGGCCCAACCCAGCAAGGAAAGGCGCAAGGGTATTTTTCAACAAGCTCCTCAAATTTCTCCATTTTACCATCCTGAAGTAACTGCAGTGAAAAAAAGAGTGAAGGAAGTTAGAGGAGCCAAGCAGTCTGGACTCAACCCCTCTTACAGAGGCAACCTGAATGTAGGGCCTGGATAAAGTCCCACAAACATGCTTTACTTGGCATTTCCAAGCTTAGAGTATAATTTTTTTAAGACTTATTTGTTTATTTATTTGAGAGAGAGAGAGAGAATTGAGGGAAGAGGCAGAGGGAGAAGGAGAAGGAGAGAATCTCAAGCAGACTCCCCACTCAGCGTGGAGCCCAACACGGAGCTCATTCTCACAACTCTGAGATCATGATCTGAGCTGAAACCAAGAGTCAAACACTTAACTGACTACTGGGCACCACCGAGCACCCCAGAATATAATTTCCTGATGAAGGTCAGTGTATTTATCTTCTCAATGTAAGTGTATATTGCATCCCCAGAATAAGTCCCTGTCAAATGACATCTTTGGTAAGCTGTTTTCCTAACTGAGAAGGTGAAGAGACTTGAGTCTGCCTCACCTGCCAAGGTCACACATTTTGATTAGGAGTGGAGTCTGGAAGCTGAGAAAGATTTTTTTCTTATGTGGGAAGCTAATTGGTAGTAGATTGAACATGACCCATGATCCAGGTCACTATTTCCTCTCCCTTTGCCTTTCTCTAATTATTGAGGAGTGATTCTTTCTTGTGACTTCATAGTAAAATCTTCTCCCTAAAAACCTGCCCACTCCATCTATGAAGAAAATCCCATTCTTTTCTCTTACAACAATAGAAGGCTCATTTATACAAGTGCATGAAGCTTGAAGCAAGTTTAAATAAAAAACTCTCAGCTTCCAACATTTATAAACCAGAGTACAAATACCACCATCAGAGATGAACTTTTTGCCTTAATAAGCAAGTTACTAATGATTCATTTAAATAGTTCCTCTAGATCACTGACAATAAAATTCATTTATATCCACTTCTTGTATAAAGTGAGAGTGTGGGGGGCACCTGTATGTGTGTGTCTGGGTGTGCCCAGTGACACATGATCGTGGGGCTCTTGACTTGCAAAGAAACCCTAAGGCTGGCAAGTTCTTCCTTGTGTGACCAATCATATAGAGTTTGCCATGTGATTTCTCTTACCCTCAGAAAAGGTGGAAAACTTTGGCTCCCAATTTCTTTTGTTACCAGCTAGCACCTTTATTCCATGAAGTGTTCCCTGGAAAGTTTAGGGCCCCTAGGAGGTTGTGATTCTGGAAATCTAGCTCCTGAAATGGTACAGACTCATTTTTGTTAACATTCCCACAATCAAGCCAGTGACAAGCACCCACTGACAATGCAAATGATGTCTCCCAACAAAGCAAATGTTCCTTCATTAATTCATTTGTAAACAATAGACAAGTGAGCATTTATTAAGTGCCTACTATATATGCCAGGCAATAGAGATGCAGGGAAATATAAGACAGGCAAGGTCTTTGCCCTCAAGGAAATAATAATCTAATATGAGGATTATTTCTTTAAGTTAGAAATTGTCATGGACACCCTCAGCCACAAGCATTTGGTTATACTTTTAGTAATTCCTGTCTGGGCAAAAGGAGAGAAAGCCATTGTGACTCCCATAATACATGAATTTATATTTCTTTATCCACAGCAATATCTTAATACATTTGAAAATATGTCTTATACATATTTAGGAAACATTGTTTAGAAATATTCAGAAAATGCTTAGTCCCCAGACAAATAGTAATAGTTAACACTTACAAAGCACTACTATGAACTAGGTGCTGCCAAGATCATGTTTTCCATGATTTATATTGTTTAATCTTTATACCAGGAACCCTATGAAGCAGATATGATTAGAACCTACATTTTACAGATGAGGATACTGAACCTTAGGGAGGTTAAGGAAAATAGTTCCAGCTGTTCCTTGTGATTATCTAAGTGATGAATTGTCAAAAGAAACATAAAGGGTAAAAAAAAAAAGGTAAATAGGTAGATTTGGTAATATTAGTCAGCTTGACATATTAACTATCTCTCATTTGTAAAACTCTGATAGAGGCCTCTCTAAAACACAAAAAAATAATTTACTGACAGTCAAGAGGGATATGGACTTTAAAACACTATGAATGCAATAAACAATCTGAATGAAAATAAAACCATTCTGTTTACAACAGTATCAGAAAGAATAAAACATTCAGAAACAAATTTAAAAAGATAAATGTAAAATTTATACTCTGAAAACTACAAAACATTATTGAAATAAATTTAAAAAGACTTAAGTAAATGTAAAGATGTCCCATGGTCATGGATCAGAAGACTTAATATTGTTAACATGACAGTATTTCCCAAATTGATCTACAGATTCAATGTAATCCCTATCAGAATCACACCTGGCTTCTTTGTAGACATTGACAAGCTGATCCTAAAACTTATATGGAAACAAGAGGTATCCAGAATAACCTAAATAATCTTGAAAAAGAACAAAAATATGGGTGCCTGGGTGGCTCAGTTGGTTAAGCATCTGCCTTTGGCTCAGGTCGTGATCCCAGGGTCCTGGGATAGTGTTCCTCACCAGGCTCCCAGCTCAGCAGGAAGTCTGTCTCTCTCCTTCTGCCCCTCCCTCCTGCTCATGCTTTCTCTCTCACTCGCTTGCTCTCTCTCAAATAAACAAATAAAATCTTTTTTTAAAAAAGAACAAAATAGGAAGACTCATGCTTCCTGATTTCAAAACTTACTACAAAGCAAAAGTAATTAAGACAGTGTGGTATTGGCATAAGGATAGACATATAGATCAATAGAATAGAATTGAGAATCTAGAAATGAACTTCATGTTTACAGTCAACTGATAGCAGTGTCTTTTGTTCCAATGAGGTGGTCCTTGGGGGCCCTTGGATGGTGGCTGGTCACAGAAAGACCAACCCATAATTAAAAGCTTGGAATTTTCATCCCCACTTTCCATTCTCCAGAGAGGGTGAGGGGCCAGAAATGGGTTCAATCATGCCTACATGATGAAGCCTCTGTAAGAATTCCAAAAGTATAGGGTTTGGAGACCTTTTAGTTTGGAGAACATGTGGAGGTGCTGGTAGAGTGATGCATCTGGAGAGGGCATGGAAGCTCTGTGCCCCTTCCCACATACCTTGCCCTATGCATCACTTCCAACTGCATGTTCATCTGTATCCTTTATCATATCCATTTATAATAAACTGGTAAACAGGGGCGCCTGGGTGGCTCAGTCGGTTAAGTGGCTGCCTTCCGTTCAGGTCATGATCCCAGTGTCCTGGGATCGAGCCCCACATCGGGCTACATGCTCAATGAGAAGCCTGCTTCTCCCTCTCTCACTACCCCTATTTGTGTTCCTTCTCTCACTGTCTCGCTCTCTGTCGAATAAATAAATAAAATCTTTAAAAAAAAATAAACTGGAAAACAGTAAATTAACTGTTTTCCTGAGTTCCGTGAGCTGTGCCAGCATATTAACCAAACCCGAAGAAGAGGTCACAGGAATCTCCAACTTACAGGTGATTGGTCAGAAGCACAGTAAAAACCTGGACTTGCCATTGGCATCTGAAGTGGGGAGGAGTAGTCTTGTGGGCTGAGTTCTTAATCTGTGAGATCTGATGCTATCTCTGGGTAGACAGTGTCAGAATTGCATTAAATTGTAGGACACTCAGCTGATATCAGGTTTGCTTGGTTGCAGGTGGGGGATGGGGGTACTCACCCAACATCTGGTGTCAGAAGTGTTGTGAATATAGTCATAGTGTGAGAATAAAGGGGAAACACAGGAGGAGGACTGGGTTTTTCCTACTCAGGTTCCAAAACAATTCAATGGAGGGAAAGAACAGTCTCTTCAACAAATGGTGCTGGGATAACTGGATAGCCACAAAAAATAGAATAAATTGGACCCCAACCTTACACAATATGCAAAAATTAACTTAATGGATCAAGATCTAAATGAAAGAGCTAAAACTATAAAACTCTTAGAAGAAAACATAAGGAATTAACCTAGATTTGGCAGTCAGGTGCATTTCTACACTAAAATGTAGAAAATCTACATTTTCTACACACAAACCAGTTGCATTTTTAATAATAAACAATCTGAAAAGAAAATAATGAAAACAAGTCCATTTGCAATAGCATCAAAAAGAATAAAATATTTAGGAGGTGAAACCAAGTATGGGAAAACCAAGTATTCCCAACCAACAAGGTGAAAGACTTGTACAGTGAGAACTAAATATTTCTGAAGAAATTTAAAAAGATGTAAATAAATGGAAACACATTCCATGTTCATGGATTGGAAGATTTATTACTGTTAAGATGTCAATACTACCCAAAGCAATCTACAATTCAGTGTAATCCCTACCAAAATCCCAATGATGTTTTTTGTAGAAACAGGAAAATCCATCTTAAAATTAACGTGGAATATCAAGGGACCTTGGATAGCCAAAACAGTCTTTAATAAGAAGAACAAAGCTGAAGGACTCACATTTCCTGATTTCAAAACTTACTACAGAGCTACAGTAATCAAAACAGTGTGGTTCTGCCACAGAGAGACATATAGGTGAATGGAATAAAATAGAAAGTCTAGAAATAAACCCCCAAATATATGGTCAAATGATGTTTGACAAAGGTGCTAGGACCATTTAATGGGAAAAAGACAGTCTTTTCAACAAATGTTGCTGGGAAAACTGGATATCCACATGCCACGGAATAAAGTTGGGCCCTTCTTTACCTAACACCATAGACAAAAATTAACTGAAAATGGTTCAAAGACCTAAATGTAAGACCTAAAACTGTATAACTCTTATAAGAAAACACAGGAAAATTCTTCACAACGTTGGACCTGGCAATGATTTCTAGCATATGAGACCAAATGCACTGGAAAAAAGAAAAAATATACAAACTGGACTTTATGAAAATTAAAAAATTTTGTGCATGAAAAGACAGTATAACAGAGTAAAAAGTAAAAAACACGAATGGGAGAAATATTTGCAACTAATATATCTGATAAGTGGTTAATACCAAAATAAATAGAAATCTCCTAAAACTCAACAACAAAAAACAAACAATCTGATCCAAATACGGGTAAAGGACTTAACTAGACATTTCTCCAAAGAAGACATACAAATGGCATTGAGCACATGAAAAGATGCTTAACATCACTAATCATTAGGGAATACAAATCAAAAGTATAAAATACTACTTCACACCCATTAGGATGACTACTGTCAGAAAAAAAAAACAAAAAAGCCAGAAAATAGCAAGTGTTGGTAAGAATGTAGAGAAATTGGAACCCCTGTGCACTTCTGGTGGAAGTGTAAAATGGTACTGCCACTGTGGAAAACAGTGTGGTTTTTCTTCAGAAAATTAAAAAAGGAATTACCATATGATACAGCAATTCCATTTCTGAGTACATATCCAAAAGAATTGTAAGTAAGGTATCAAAGAGATTTTTGTACACCCATGTTCACAATAGCTAAAATGCAGAAACAACCCATGTATCCCCTGATGGATGAATAGATAAACAAAATGAGGTATATAGGCACAGTGAAATATTAATCAGTTTTTAAAAGAAAGGAAATTCTGACTTATGCTACAATATGGATGAACACTGAAGACATTACACTAAGTGAAATAAGCTTGTCACACACAAAAAATAATAATAATACACGATTCCACTTAAATGAGATAGTAGTAGTCAAAATTATACAGACCGAAAATAGAATGGTGTTTGCCGGGGGGGTGGGAAGAGAGAGAAAAATGGGGAACTATTGTTTAATGGGTATAGAATTTCAGTTTTACAAGATGAAAAGAGTTATGGAGTTGGATGGAGTTGATGGCTGCACAACATTATGAATGTATTTAATATCACTGAACTGTACACTTTTAAAAATGGTTAAGATGAGGGGCGCCTGGCTGCCTCTGTCGGTTATGCGGCTGCCTTCGGCTCAGGTCATGATCCCAGGGTCCTGGGATCGAGCCCTGCATCGGGCTCCCTGCTCAGCGGGGAACCTGCTTCTCCCTCTCCCTCTGCCTGCCTCTCTGCCTACTTGTGCTCTCTATCTCTCTGTCAAATAAAGAAAGAAAATCTTTATAAAAAAATGGTTAAGATGGTAAACTTTATGTTATGGGCATTTTACTACAGAAAAGATGTTGGAAAAAAAATCAGAAAGGTATCAGCATTTTCAACAGTCATCCTGAAAGCTAGAAGACAATGGAATGATGCCTTCAAAATTCTGAGAGAAAATTATTTCTAAAGTATAATCCTATACCCAGCCAAACTATCAATCAAATTATGAATTTTAATAGACATTTTCAGCCATTCAAGAGCTCAAAAAATTCACCTGACATTCCTTCATTCAATCTCAAGAAGCTACCCATAAAAATGATGAAATAAATCAGGAAAAAGAGAAGACATAGTATCCAGGAAATGGAAGATATGACACAGGATAGCACATTATCTGTGCACCAAGCCTAGAGAGCCACCAGTCCAGATTAGAACAGGAGGAGAGGTCTTTGGGAGAAATGCCTCCAGAAAAGCATATAGGCTGACAGGTTTTTTTATAGGTTTCAATATTTGGAAATATTGTTGAGATGTGTTTGACAGATCTATTAAAAGCATTTGGGAAAAAAAATAGTGATAGATTTTGAAAAACTAAGCATATGAGAAAAGGAGGAAGGTAATAACACCATGGGAGAAAAAAAGTTCTATGAGAAAAGGAACAAAATCAACCATTAGATCAGTGGTAAGTAAATATTTACATAATCAAAATAATATAAATACTAATTATTCTATTTAACAAAAAATACAATGTAACTATATTGGGACAGTAAAAGATGGGGTATAAGTGATTACTCATCATAAGGTAGTTAATGAATGGATATCTACAATTATTAAATTAAAAAATGCAACATAGTAATATTATTTTACGGATTGAAACGAACAGGTAAAACAGTTGAGAGTGGTTCCTTTTGGGCAGAAGGACTAGGAGTGGGGGAGCCAAAGGATCATGCGATAGTTCTGCTGGGGACAACCTCCCCATGCCAGCCATCATTTAAAATTCTGCCCAGACTTCTGTAGACTTTTCCTTCCTTCTCTGGGTAGAGACACCTATTTCCCTCCAAGATCCCCTTGTCCCTAGGCCTCTATCAAAGCACTCATTACCCTGTATTTGCATTTTCTCTTGGCGGTCTAAGTATGCATCTGACTTGGGCTTCTGAGGGCTGGTACTGGTCTGCTCTTTGTAATCTCAGCACCCATCACACAATTCCACTCAAAGCTGGTTGAATTAATAAAACAAGGAATCAGGGGTGAGACTGGATTTGGAGCACAGGAGGACCAAAAGGTAAAGGTCTCCCTCTTAGAAATTTCAATTTGCCATCACATTTGAGTGATTGGCGGGGGCTGCTCTCTACTTCACAAGAACCTTGGATAAAGTTCATTTTCTCTGGTTGTAATTCACTAAGGGTGGCAACTAACTGTGTTCGATTTTGCATATTTTCTGCAGTTAATAAGCATTATTTAGAATAACATAACTTTTTTAGCGACCCATGTGGAAGGCTTTTTAAGGTACAGTACATAAATGCAACTAGAGATGAAGCAACTAGAGACCGTCCTGAGTTACAGGACGCTCTTTTTCTGTACTCAGTCTCTACATAGGTCCTCCCAGCCCCCCAAGCTTCCACTCCAGGGGCTCCAGTCTTGTTTCCCTTTCCCTGCAGCACTGTGAGGGAGGAAGCCCAGAGTAATGGAAAGATGCCGAGAGCCACAGGCGGAGCCAGAGAGGTCTGTGCAGGATGCAGCGATGAAAGGAAAGGGAGGAAGCAGCCTACCTCTCCGCCCTCCTGGTATCCTCGGCAGCATCCTTCTCTGTCCCTCCTTTCCCTTACCTTCTGGTGCCCGTAGAACCAGTGGGTGGGGGGCGCGGGGAAAGGGCACAGGTCTCGCAGCAGCCGCAGCCTCCGCAAGTAGAGCTTGATGGCCTGCAGCAGCCCCAGGGCCAGGCAGAACACGAAGGCCAAGTACAAGGGCCGCGCCCAGCGCATCTCGAGCCAGGAGGACTCCATCGCTGTGCGCCGGGCGTATCGCAGGCGGTCTCCCCGGCCCCGGAGTGGGTGGGCTTTCTCTGCGCCGGGCAGCTCCAGGAGAGGATCGCCCAGCCCACCGCGACTCTGTGCCCTCCGACAAGCTCCCTTCTTCCCTGGGGAGGAGGAAGAGCGCTGGGAGGGAGACCTCCAGCTTGGCCAGAGGAGGCAGGCTCGAGTTCTCGGATTTCTTTTTTTTTTTCTTACTAAATTACTGATCAATTTAATGCAATTCCAATACTCAAAAGCATTTTTCATGAAACCTGCCTGACTCTGAAATATACAAAGAAAAATGCGCAAGAATATTTGAGACAGTCTTGAAAAATAACATAAAGATTGGTATTTGCCTTCTCAGCAAAATACATTGTAGCATTATAGGACCAATGTGATATTGCCCAGGAATAGATAAACAAAGCAATGAAACATGATAATAATGATAAGAATAATACTAGTAATAATAAGCATTTACTGTTATGATATGCTTACAACATGTCAAGCACTCTTCTTAGCATTTTACATTTATCAATTTTTTTTATTATGTTATGTTAGTCATCATACTGTACATCACCAGTTTTTGATGTAGTGTTCCATGATTCAATGTTTGTGTAAAGCACCCAGTGCTCCCTGCAATACGTGCCCTCCCTAATACCCATCACGGGGCTAACCCATCCCCCACGCCCCTCCCCTCTAAAACCCTCAGTTTGTTTCTTGAAGTCCATAGTCTCTCATGGTTCATCTCCCCCTTCGATTTCCTTCCCTTCATTTTTCCCTTCCTTCTCCTAATGTCCTCTGTGCTTTTCCTTATGTTTCACAAATAAGTGAAACCATATGTTAATTGACTTTCTCTGCTTGACTTCTTTCCCTTAGCATAATCTCCTCCAGTCCCATCCATATTGATGTAAAAGTTGGGTATTCATCCTTTCTGATGGCTGAGTAATATTCCATTGTATATATGGACCACATCTTCTTTATCCATTCGTCTGCTGAAGGACATCTCGACTCTTTCCACAGTTTGGTTATTGTGGACATTGCTGCTATGAACATTGGGGTGCGTGTGGCCCTTCTTTTCACTACATCTGTATCTTGGGGTAAATACCCAGTAGTGCAATTGCTGGGCCATAGGGTAGCTCTATTTTTAATTTTTTGAGGAACCCCCTCAGATTTCTAACCCTTTATCAATTGAGGAGAATCTTCATTCAAGGGTGACTTATTTTATTTTATTTTATTATGTTATGTTAGTCACCATACATTACATCATTAGTTTTCAATGTTTGTGTATAACACCCAGTGCTCCATGCAATACGTGCCCTTCTTAATACCCATCACCGAGCTAACCCAACCCCCCACGCCTCTCCCCTCTAAAACTCTCAGTTTGTTTCTCAGAGTCCACAGTCTCTCATGGTTCATCTCCCTCTCCGATTCCCCCCCGCCGCTTCATTTTTCCCTTCCTGTTATCTTCTTCTTCTTCTTTTTTTTTTTTTAACATATAATGTATTATTTGTTTCAGAGGTACAGGTCTGTGATTCATCAGTCTTACACAATTCACGGCGCTCATCATAGCACACATACCCTCCTTAATGTCCATCTCCCAGCTACCCCATACCTCCCACCCCCCTCCACTCCAGCAACCCTCAGTTTGTTCCCTGAGATTAAGAATTTTCATATCAGTGAGATCATATGATACTTGTCTTTCTCTGATTGACTTATTTTGCTCAGCATAATACCCTCTAGTTCATTCAGGGCGACTTCTTAATGCCCTTCTGGATTGTCACACTTCAGCTGTGACAGTTTTTAATCATGGGAGGTCAGAATTTAGGTTTTAAAATAATACCAAGGCTGAGGCCATTGTTTATCTTCTTTGCCACAAATAAATGGTAAACTGCTGTGTTAAAAGAAACCCCAAACCCAAAAGCCTTCTTCCCCACTCTGAAATTCTGTCAGAACCCACAGGGATCTGGGAGTTGGGAATGCGCATGTATAATCATTATACTTATATAGTGTGGCTTATCCAGTGGTATGTCCGTAAATGTTTTACAATTGGTCTTCACTCGAATTTCTAGTGTTTGCCAATGTCCACCATTCTAGTTAGTTCTTTCAGCAGGGTCAGGGCCTGGAGACTCCTTAGCTGACCCAGTCTTACTTAGGCTCTTGCTGGAGATGTTAATCCCTTCTGAGACCTGGCTGGTCCATCCGCAGCGTTCTATGTCCTTCCTTAGAAAACAAAGAACTTTGGCACTTTTTGCACTATACCCAGGAGCCTAAGAGAGGCTCGAGGATGCTAGCTCAAGTCTTCTCTCTGCTTCACTGCCATCTTCACCCTGGTTCCTCTCCAAAAGGAAGCAAGGCAAAATCTATCCAAATCCCCACTTCCAGAAGTTTAGCCTAGAGGGGAAAAATCAGATGCTTTCCTGACCTCTGGCTTTACCTCTTCTGCTAATTCTTACCCTAGTCCACCAGGCTGGAAGACGGGGGCTTTTTCACAACTTGCATTCATGTGGTAGAAACCTTCATATGACACAGCTGGTGTCCTCTCTACCCCTGATTGAGACTGAAAATCTACAGCCTACTCCAATAGGACATGCTAATGGGACATACATGAAGTTAGAAAATTATTTATTCTGACCAAAGACTGGCTTTCGGGGCGCCTGGGTAGCTCAGTCGTTAAGCATCTGCCTTCAGCTCAGGTCATGATCCCAGGGTCCTGGGATCGAGCCTTGCATCGGGCTCCCTGCTCCGCGGGAAGCCTGCTTCTCCCTCTCTCACTCCCCCGGCTTGTGTTCCCTCTCTCGCTGTGTCTCTCTCTGTCAAATAAATAAATAAAATCTTAAAAAAAAAAACTCACTAAAAAAAAAAACTGGCTTTCAATACTTATTGCAACTCGAAAATCCCATCTTGGAGATCAACAGCAGAGCATCTATCCCTTCCTTCTGTTGGCATACCTAAGCAAATGTCCACTGAATTGAATTTGCTTGGCTGTAGGATGGGGGATAGGGACACTGAAAAAGCCCCAGCAACATGGTCAGCCCAGGTAAGGATTTCAGACTTTACAAAAGGTAATAAGAATCCACCGAAGGGATTTAAGATGGAAAGTGACATGGTTAGGTAGTATATTACAGCTATTTGGGAGATAATAGTAAGCAAATATTTATTGTGTGCTTATTAAGTGCCAAGTACTATTTTAAAGTGATTTACATGTAGTAGCTCATTTAATCCTCATAATAGAAATTAGAGGTAGATATTACCATCATCCCCATTGTATATATATGGAAACTGACACACAGAGAGATTATGAAGTTTGCCCAGGACATCAGAGGGTGAGAAGGGGGGTTAGGATTTGAATCTAGTCAGTCTCAAGAATCCAGGTCCCAGGATCTTGACATTTATGGGAACAAATGATATGTGTATGGGGTGGGTGAAAAACTGGCACTAGAAGACCAGTTCTGATGCTGTTGCAATATTCAGATAAGATGTGATGGTGGCCGGGGCGCCTGGGTGGCTCAGTTGTTTAAGCGACTGCCTTCAGCTCAGGTCATGATCCTGGAGTCCTGGGATCGAGTCCCGCATCGGGCTCCCTGCTCGGCAGGGAGTCTGCTTCTCCCTCTGACCCTTCCCCCTCTCATGCTCTATCTCATTCTCTCTCTCAAATAAATAAATAAAATCTTTAAAAAAAAAAAAAAAGATGTGATGGTGGCCTGGTGAGGGGGAGTGCCATGGGACAGAGAGGCAGAGTGAGTGGGAGAAATATTGGAGAGTGTTTTTGATGGAGTTGGTAACTGACTGGATGTGGGTCCAGTAGGGAAGAAATCTAGGATGATCTCTGTGTTTCTCTTCATTGAGGTAGAAAAAGCAAGAAGAATCACTCTTTCCCCTTGCTCTACCCTCTGCCCCATCCCATGTGTCTTCTGCTCTTCTTGATCCCGCCCTCAAGACTTACCTCCTCTATAAATGCTTCTCTAACCACCCAGCCCATGGGAATCTATCCTATGAACAACTGAAACACTCATTTTCATACCTTTCATTTGATATTTCATTTATTCATGTTTTCATTTATGACTCATTCCAAAGTCAGCAATTCTATGCAGCTTCATTATGTATCTCTTTTCATGTTCAACTTATCTTCCTAATTAGGTCTGGAAACTCCATGGTAGTGCAAACATTTTTTTTCCCCATCTCTTGGATTCCCTTGGAGCCCAGCTCTGGGCTAGGCCAGAAATAGGCTAGAAATAGTTACTCAATTCCCTTGAATTAGGGAGACATATTAGAGGCTTTCAAGAAAGAGCAGGATGAGGAATATAATCCACAAAACAAGAGGACAGTGAAGGAATGGAGACATCCCAGGTCAAGGGGCTTGTCTACTAAGAGAATAAGCATAAAGCAGGGGGTGGGAAGGGAGGTGAGGAGACTAAGAATAAAGTAAAATGACAACTATTTTCACCATGGGGGAACCTGGGCCTTGTTCCTAAGGGAGATGGTGCTGATAGAGAGGAAGGATGGAAGGTGCTGAGAGAGAGGCAATGAGAGAAAAAACAGGGCCTGGGGGTGAGTGGGGTGCTGAATAGAAGGAATGAGCTGGATGGGATGGGGCACAGAAACTTCATAGATGTCCAGTCCCAGACAGTTTTATGAAAACATTGAGGCTGGGCAGTGATCACTTCAGTCTGCTCTTAACTGACAGCACATTAGTTACAGTTTTGAAGGGGTTCCAATGGGAAGACCAACATGTTAGAGGCATAGGAGGCAGGATAGAGGGGAGGAATGAGTGGATGACATCTCTGATGCCAGATAACCTCATTTTTTCCAGAGGATTCTGAGGCATCTTCTGCCCTGGCAGGGACAGAGAGGACTGAGTGCCTAGCAGGGTGGGGATTCAGAACAGCTGCTACAGTGATGCTGAGGGCATTGGCAAGCAGCTGTTAAGAGACTGAGGAACCAGTGGAATTTACATAGTAGGTTCCATGCAGAGGGCCCAGGGCACATGGCTCCATTACATATTTTTCCCCACAACAGTCTGGAGTAAGAGAATGGAAATGTTCAGAAAGGAGGCATAGAGCCAGTCCTCACCCTCATTGCTGCATCCTGTACACCAGCCAGTGCTGGACAATGCCAGGATAAAAAGATGGATCGAGGGTAGGCCTCTCCCTGGGACAGCTCACAATCTGGGGCGGAGGACAGATAGATACAGTGTAATGGATAGCTGCTATGACTGGAAAGACCCCAATGGATTATCTAGACCTCATCTGGTCTTATGAATAAAGAAATTAAATCAAAAAAATTTAAAAAGTCAGTTTGCCCTGAGCCCCTTCTCTCCAGACCGAGAATTCCAAGGATTACCCTCCTTTCATCCTTGCTGCCTGTGTGCTATACCAGTTGTGTCCATCTCTCCACTCCTTCGGATTACACAACCAGTGAATCAGGAAACTGTTGAATGTGTCTAGCAGTGTTGGTCTGTTACCTTAAGTGATTCCAATATTTAAAAAACTGGGTCGAGAAGTATGAGCTTCCAGAGGAAGAAAATGAGCAAACAGAGAGATTGGAGGGGCACGAGGAGCATGAGGTGTTGTGGGATACAAGGAGACAATGTTGAAACAGTTTAAATGATAGATGGATGTCGAGTGCTCCTGAGACAACAAGGGTCAAGTTTGAAATGTGTTTCTTGGAATTAGTGACATGGAAACCAGCTATAACCATAGGAAGAGTTGTTGAAGTGACGGATATAGAAGCCAAGATGAAGTGGGCTGGGAAGGGAAAATCATGGCAATTAATTTGAAACTATGGAGAAAATATTGTCAACTCTGAAAAGTTTGGCTATGAAAAAGCAGAGAATTAGGATGTGACCAGATGGGGGACAGGGATTCCAGAGTGGAAGGATGGGGAGGACTCTCTCTACCACTTCCTGCCTCCCTCCACCCAGTTCCTAATAGAGGGAGAGGTTAGGATCTATAGCAAAGTTGTTGGCCTTGACCTAGAAGAAAGAAGGAGAAGTTGTGGCAGATGTAGAGCTTCATGTTTTATGGTGTTTCCAAGCACAACAGGGAATAGACAAAATATAAATTCCATAAAATTCCATTAAAAAATCTCCAGATCATAGACAGTTTTGAATAAATTTAAAATACACTTAGTTTAACAATTTCAAGATCCACTCTCCATCTTCTTTTCTTCATGTAAATGTACCACTCAAACAGTTGAATTCAAGAGTACATAAAAGTCATCTGCTAAAAGTATACTTGCATAATATCAAGTTAAATAGATCACAATTCTCAATAGTCCGTTAAATGCCTTCAGCCAA
>NW_028038391.1:0-18446 GCF_054177405.1 Leptonychotes weddellii | reverse complement strand
GAATAGATGAATGAGAGAACAAAATGCTAACAGGGTAACAACGTCCCCAGAAAATATACTCTAAACAAATCAGAAAAGACCTGAAGCCAGGGGAAAAGAAAGGGAAAGAAAGAAAAAAGAAAAAGAAAAAAAAGAAAAAAAGATAAAAGCAAACAAAAACAGAACAAAACAAAACAAAAAAACAGAATATGATCAAATATGATCAGGCTGGTGCATAGCTCAGTGCCACACACTAGATTGTGCGTGTATTTTGGTCTGTTAGAAGAAAGTGCCTCCCAAAATTTTAAAAAAAGAAAAACTTATATATGTACAAAAATAAGGGTTGATATGATGAAGGGATGGAATATGACTGTAAAGATGAAAATTATAAAAAATTTTATAAAAGGAATTGATATGTTGTTTGAAAAAAGAAAGAAGAGGATTTAAAAAAAAAAGGGGGTAGAGAATGTGATCAGGCAGGAGACTAGAACAGAGCCATACACTAGAGACTTAGGGTATATTTTGATCTTTTAGCAGAAACTGTATCTTAAAATTTTAAAGAGAGAACAACTTATATATATATGCCCAAAAGAAGGGTAACTACTATGAAGGGATAGAATATGACTCTAAAAAGGAAAAATAAAAATGTTTTTTAAAAAAGGGATTGATAAGATGTTGCTTGAAAAATGGAAAAAGAAAAATTCAAAAAAAAAAAAAGAACTTTGAAAGACTAAAGAATCATGGTAAAAAAGCCATGGATTCTGGGGTGCCTGGGTGGCTCAGTCGTTAAGTGTCTGCCTTCAGCTCAGGTCATGATCCCAGGGTCCTGGGATCGAGCCCCGCATCAGGCTCCCTGCTCAGCGGGAAGCCTGCTTCTCTCTCTCCCACTCCCCCTGCTTGTGTTCCCTCTCTCGCTGTGTCTCCCTCTGTCAAATAAATAAAATCTTAAAAAAAAAAAAAAAAGCCATGGATTCTATGTGCAGTATTCCCCTAGCGCTGGAGTTCTGCCATTCTCATTGATCGGTAAACTTGTCTTGGCTGGCTGTTTTCGCTGATCTTCTGGGGGAGGGGCCTGTTGCCCTGGTTCCCAAATGTCTTTGCTGGAGGCGGAATTGCCCCACCCTTGCCCGGTCTGGGCTAAGTAATCTGCTTGGGTTTGCTCTCGGGAGCTTTTGTTCCCTGCAAGCTGTCCGTACAGCTTTGGAGGCCGAGAATGAAAATGGTGGCCTCCCAATCTCCACCCCGGAGGAGCTGAGAGCTCGGGGCCCCGCTCCTCAGTGCACCACCAGAGAAAAGCAGTCAGTCACTCCCATCTCCCCAGTCTCTGGCCGCACTCCATGCTCACCCGGCCTGTGACCGAGCATTTCTATCTCTGGCACCCAACCCCGTGTGGAGTCTACAAACCCAGCAGATCCCTGCGGTGAGCTCCCATGCCGCTCCTCCCGGGGGAGGAAGGGGAGTCTCCCCGGATCTGTCACTTGTTGGGTCCCTGCTGAAGGAGCAGTGGCCCGACTGTGCCGTGGATCACGGTTTATGCCAACCCCGAGCTGAGAGCCCGCTCCTCGGCTCTGTCTCTGCAGCCAACTTCCCCGCTCCGATACCTGGGAGCTCTGCCGCACTCAGGCACCCCCGGTCTTTCTGTGACCCTGAGGGTCCTGAGACCACACTGTCCCACGAGGGTTCCACCGCCCGCTTAGCCACTGGAGCGACGTCCCTCAGCGGAGCCGACTTCTAAAAGTTCTGATTTTGTGCTCCTCGGTTCTATCACTTGCCAGTAGGGGCCGATGGAGGCCCCCTCCCCCCGCTGTCTATCCTCCCGAATATTGCCTCGGATTCACTTCCCCGCACGTCCTACCTTCCAGAAAGTGGTCATTTTTCTGTTCAGAGAATTGTTGCTATTCTTTTCTTTGATCTCCTGTTGAGTTTGTAGGTGTTCAGAATGGTTTGATCCCTATCCAGCTGAATTCCTGAGACCAGATGAAATCCAGGTCTCCTACTCCTCCACCATCTTGCTCCGCCCCTCTTCAGGACTCTTAAAGAAATCATATTAACATAATGAACAAATAGATCACAGACTTTTTCTGTAATAAGCTTCTTGGGGGTTCTTGATACAAAGATTGCCTCAGTTTCTGCAGGGAAAGCACAGTGCTGATTACAGGTGCTCATCATCTACCTGTCCATTATCAGCCAGCTCACTCTGCTTCCCTGTTTTTATTATGATGTCTATGATAAGTTTTTAAAATGAACTTACAATTAGATGATGACCATTTATTTTGCATCTGTATGGACTTTTACCTCCTAAGCATTATTCTTTGTGTACCATCTATTCCCATTTTTTTTTGGTTATTTTAAATGACAAGTACGACTTTTAATTATAATTCTCCTCTCCATGTTGCTGGTTGCCCTAGTTCCTGAATCTAACTATTTTAAGGGAAAGGGGAAGTTTTCATTTCAAAAGCCAGGTTCAAACTATTCTTGTTTATTGGCACAAAGTCTAATAAAGACAAAATACACTCTGCATGTTCCTTCTTTAAACCACCAGCTCCAGAACTCTTGAACAGAGAGAATAATTCAGTCTCAAGAGTTCATTTAAAAAGGGGGGGGGCTAATTTATAACCAGTATTCTAAGATTTTATGGTAATGGGTTTGATTTTATTATCAAGAGCAATTTCTATTCTTTTTTTAAAATTTATTTATTTATTTATTTTTTATTATTATGTTATGTTAATCACCATACATTACATCATTAGTTTTTGATGTAGTGTTCCATGATTCATTGTTTGCGTATAACACCCAGTGCTCCATTCAGTACGTGCCCTCTTTAATACCCATCACCAGGCTAACCCATCCTCCCACCCCCCTCCCCTCTAGAACTCTCAGCTTGTTTCTCAGAGTCCCTAGTCTCTCATGGTTTGTCTCCCCCTCAGATTCCCCCCCTTCATTCTTCTTTTCCTGCTATCTTTTTTTTTTTTAACATATAATGTATTATTTGTTTCAGAGGTAATTTCTATTAATTCTAAAACACTCTCCTCATACGACTGAGATTGTTCCTCAATCTGCCTCATACTAATACTAAAGACTGACAGATAACTGGAGAGGGTACAGCCATGTAATACTAGAAGCGCACACCGATGGACCTCTGGCTGGGCAGAAAGTTCTCTTAGAAGATGACCGTTCCATACAAACTGCTGATGGACAGCTGCTGGAAAGTATGGGTCAAATCATATGTTGTTAAGAAGTAAAACCCATCCACATTCAGGACGTGGTTTATCATCGCTAGGAAAGGGCTTTATTATCTTGTAACTGAATATCAGTTAAGTGCAACATCATTTTATAAGAAAGGATGTCAAAATCTGTTACTTTCTAGATTACGTGATTGAAGAATTCATCTGTTTTTGTCTTTTTGGTAATAATGATTAGATAATTACCTGCCACCAGATGGATTGTGTCCAATATACCGAATATTGGTCTTGTAACAGCTGAAGGAGGAATATCTTTCTTGACTGACAGGGTAACTTCTGTGGACATGAGGTCTATGGCAAGTACGTCATCCACTCCATCATCACAGGCTTCCACTACTCAAGTCAAAAAGTGGGACAGAAGTCATGAACAGACACTTCTCCAAAGAAGACACACAAATGCCTAACAGACACATGAAAAAATGTTCATCATCATTAGCCATCAGAGAAATTCAAATCAAAACCACATTGAGATACCACCTTACACCAGTTAGAATGGTAAAAATTGACAAGGCAAGAAACAACAAATGTTGGAGAGATTGTGGAGAAAGGGGAACCCTCTTACATTGTTGGTGGGAATGCAAGTTGGTGCAGCCACTTTGGAAAACAGCGTGGAGAAACCTTAAAAAGTTAAAAATAGAGGCACCCAGTGACCCAGCAATTGCATCACTGGGTATTTACCCCAAAGATACAGAGGTAGTGAAAAGAAGGGCCATATGCACCCCAATGTTCATAGCAGCAACGTCTGCAATAGCCAAACTGGAAAGAGCCGAGATGCCCTTCAACAGATGAATGGATAAAGAAGATGTGGTCCATATATACAATGGAATATTACTCAGCCATCAGAAAAGATGAATACCCAACTTTTACATCCACATGGATGGGATGAGGAGATTATGCTAAGTGAAACAAGTCAAGCAGAGAAAGTCAATTATCATATGGTTTCACTTATTTGTGGAACATAAGGAATAGCATGGAGGACATTAGGAGAAAAGGGAGAAATGAAAGGATGGAAATCAGAGGGGGAGACGAACCATGAGAGACTATGGACTCTGAGAAACAAATTGAGGGTCTTAGAGGGGAGAGGGGAGGGGGGTGGGAGGATGGGTTAGCCCAGTGATGGGTATTAAGGAGGGCACGTTCTGCATGGAGCACTGGGTGTTATGCACAAACAATGAATCATAGAACACTGCATCAGAAACTAATGATGTACTGTATGGTGACTAACGTAACATAATAAAAAAAATAAAAAATAAAATCTTTCAGGTGTGACATGCAGCTTCAGCCGCTCGTAAGTTGTTGCCATTGTGCACCACTAGCTCCTTCTTCCTCTTTCAGCCTGCCCTGTCCTGCGCCACCACCTTGGCCCTAGAATTCTCATTTTTAAAAATGTTTCAGTTCTTTGTTGAAAATCTTATTTTTTATCTTCTTGAACACATTAGGTAAAATTATTTTTAAGTATCTGGTAACACATTTATCTTCTTGAACACATTAGGTAAAATTATTTTTAAGTATCTGTCTGGTAACTATTTTATTATTCCCTATTGATCTACTTATGTTATGTATTATTTCCCTTTAAGTTTGTACACATTACCTTGTCTTTGTGTATGACTGATTATTTTTGGTGGAGCACTAGTCTTTACTCATGAAAAAATGTAGGAATAATTTGAGGCGTAGGATAATTTTATCTTCCTCTGGAGAGGATCTACATTTGTTTTCTGGCAAGAGACCTGGGGCTTTAGCCACCCCAGACTACCTTGGTTCAGATTCAGGGATTGAGGTGGATCAGTGTTGGGCTTCAGTCTCTGTAAGGTCCAGTTTATTCCTAAGTCATCTTTACTCTTAGGGTATATTCCTTTTGTGAATATTGAAATCTCTGGGCTCTAATAATTGTCTCTTTACTACACAAGGCTGTCAAACTGCTTATTATCTTCGCAGCCATATCTTTAAATAGTAACAGACATCCTTAGAAGGAAAGCATCTCCAGATGTGTGTCTCACTTAATGGAGTTTTCTTTTTTCCACAGGTCTGGCCCTCTAATTCCTCATTATTTTGTTAGTTCTCCAAATACTTTGAGTATATATCTGTTATAGGTTTCCAGCTTTTCAAGTTGTCCTCAGTGGGAGGATATTTCTAATGATGGACTACTCTACCATTGTCAAAAGGAGAAGTTCTTTTTTTTTTTTTTCCTGTTAAAAATCTTTTCTGGGTTTTGTAGCAATTCTCCATCGATATTTGTGGCCATCTGACATTGCTTGTCTACTTTGTCTGCTTATGTCTGGCTACTGTTTCCCTTAAGTGCATATTTTTCTGTGTTTCTATGTATAATATATATTATCATTCCCTCAACAGTTGAATCAGACTCTGAGCTTCTTTGTAGAGTTTACAACTAGCAGAAAGGTAGTGGAAGGCACAGCAGGGCTACTGTCAGCAGTGATCCAACGGTAAACAAACCGGAGAAAATCTTTAACCTTCTGCTGAAGCTTCAGAGGAAGCTTCTTGCTGCCAGGTCTCCTCTGATCACAGTCTTAAAGATTTTCAAGATTCCCTTCTAGTTGCACTGGGATGGGAAGGATGTAACTCTATGAGCAATGGGTAGTGACTCTCCCCAAAAGGATTCACAGGCCTCTGCCAGCTAACCTACCTCAGAGAACCATGAGATCTCAGACTTAGATCCTGGTATATGAAAGAGAAGTAAATCCTTGATTCTACGGCTACTTCCTTAGCTCTTAGCAGGCCCTTAGGGAGGTGGTGTTTATCGCTAGCTTTCTGCCCTGACTCTCTGGGAGAATCCTTGGCCTCAGTGGCACCATAGGCTGCCAGCACTCTGCCCTGGCTTCTCTCTTACTCCAGAGAGGGAGTTGTTCTGAAGTCCCTTTCTTCTCAGAGCCCTTCTCCCCTTTGTTAGTCTACTTTTATGGTTCCAGCTCTTTATCTCATGATGAAATATGAAGAACACTGGACTGGATTCTTTTAGAAGAAGAAGATGCTGATGATGGTGATGCTGATGATGGTGACAGCATTGATAATGACAATAATAGCTGGAATGATTTATTGAGCACCTATTAAGTGATAGCCACACCACTATATGCTTTATGTGTGCTGCTTCATTTAACTTTTTTCAAGAACATCATATAAAAATGTTTTATTTCCCTTTACAACTGAAAATTGAGGCTTAGAAAGATGAGCCACTTGGGGCACCTGGGTGTCTCAGTCGGTTAAGCGTATGCCTTCAGCTCAAGTCATGATCTCAGGGTCCTGGGATCGAGCCCCACATCCTCATCCAGCTCCCTGCCTAGGGGGAAGTCTGCTTTTCCCTCTGCCCCTCCTCCTACTCATGCTGTTTTTCATTTTCTCTCTCAAATAAATAAATAAATAAATAAATAAATAAATAAATATCTTTAAAAAAAAGAAAGATGAGCCACTTTCCTATGGCTCATATAGTTAGTAGCAATGCCAGGATTTTAACACATAGAAGGCTCCTCTTTTGATAACTCTGGTACATTTTCTAAATGCAAATTATGTACATGTGCTGTGATAAATAATTCTTCATTTATATACTTATTTTTGTAATAGTCCTGTAAGGACATTTGTAAAATGTGTTACAAACAAACACATTTAGTGTTATATTTAACTAGCCATTTAAAGACTCTTAAGTCTGAAAAGTAAAGATAATCTTAAAAATTTGGCATCTGTTATTGCAGACTTTTCATTTCTTCTCTCCCACTACCTAGCTGTAGAAATATGGGAGAATTGCATGACATTTCTATAGGTCTGCTTCTCAGCTGTATAATGAAAAAGGGGAGGGCGCCTGGGTGGCTCAGTTGGTTAAGCGACTGCCTTCGGCTCAGGTCATGATCCTGGAGTCCCGGGATCGAGTCCCACCGGGATCGAGTCCCATATCGGGCTCCTTGCTCAGCAGGGGGTCTGCTTCTCCCTCTAACCCTCCCCCCTCTCATGTGCTCTCTCTCTCTCATTCTCTCTCTCAAATAAATAAATAAAATCTTTAAAAAAAAAAAAAGAAAAAGGGGAGCTTAAATTATCTCTAACTCCTTGAATTCAAAGACTTTTTACATTCTTAAAAATATATGAATCAAATGACTTTTAAAAACAATTTAAGAAAGCTATTTTGTAAACTCTTTAGTCAAGTAGAATTTCCCCCTTTATTTTTAAATCAAATTGTCATATTTTGCATATATGTGGTTTGCTTTAAACAAGATATAAATTTTCTTAGGTAGATTTTAGATGTTGGGGAAAATGTATGTGGCAGACACTATTAGCAGCTTTTCTTCTATCTATCCATTCTGTCTATCTCATTAATAGAAGCTAATTTATTTAACTTATAATTGAGATATAATTGACATAAAACTGTAAGGTTAAGTTGTACAGTGTGTTGATCTGATAAACTTACAGGTCACAATATAATTACTACCATAGTGATAGCTGACAGCTCCATCACATTACGTAATTATCCTCTGTGTGTCTGTGTGATCCCCAGAATCCATTCATTTTCTAACTGCAAGTTTGTGCTCTTTGGCCACCATCTCCCCAGTTCCTCTATCCTGCAGCCCCTGGTAACCACCATTTCTACTCTCTGCTAATAGAAACTAATTTAGTTCAGCATGGCAATGTGCCCAGCTATAAATTCTAGCTTCATCATCACACAGGAAATGAATGAACATGTGGCACAGTACTATGGCCAATGAAATAGAAAGTATAACATTGTAATAACTTTGTATAGTAACAGATGGTAACTAGACTTTTCATTAGGGATCATTTTGAAATGTGTAAAAATATAGAATCACTTTGATGTATACCTGAAACAAATAGGATATTGTATGTCAATTATACTTTAATTAAAAAAATAATAAATAATAAATTGCCCATCTCTAGTCAATACATACATACATATATACATAAAGTGACAGTTTCTGGGAAGTGTTTGCTTTCCGAATTTAGATACCCCCCCTTCTTTCTTGCCCCTTCTTCCTTCCTACCTGGAACACCAATAAAGGCTTACAGGAGAAGTAGCCGTCTTGCAACCAACTATAGATAAAAGCCATATGCTAAGGGTGGCAGGGCAGAAAGAAAGAAACTTGGTCCCTGATGGCCCTAGGGACCATCTGAATGGTCGACCTCCAAATTTTTCTGTTACATGAGTGAATAAAGCACCATATTTTAAGTCACCAATAGTAGGGTTTTGCTGCCAAAGGAGTTCATAGCTGGTAAAGCAGGTATTGATTTTAGTCTACAATAGTAGAATGAGATATAAGGCACACAACCCTTTTTGTTCTCAATCAAATTTAATCTGCTCTGAGTGTCCACTTACTTGGTTGGTGGGAAATTCATCCTCAGTCACTTTTGCAATTTCTGTTCTGTCCTCTCAAGAATGCCAGACTTATGAGATACTTAACACAAAAACAGGGAAAATGACAGATCCTTAGTCCACAGTGGCTATATTCACTGAACATTTATTTACCTATTTTCCAGGCAGTGTAGGAAGAAAGATAATACACAATGAAAACACTGGTAGCTACAAATGTGTTGCTGGGCACTCCACTCCAGGCACACTTGGGGACACCCACCATGTCCAAGATTTGCCTGTGAGATGTTTGGCCCCTGGTCTCCTGACCAAGGTACAGAGCCCCAGGTTCAGGTATCCTTCAGTCTCCCAGAGCACCACCTGGTTGCCCCCACTAGGGAAAATGTGTAAAACCCTATCCCTGTATTCCGTCTTACGACTCTAAACCTTCTAAGCATCCAAGAGCTTCTGCTTTGTCCACTTCAAACATTTCCTGCAACTCCTCCCTCTATAGAAGGGACCCAGCTTAATTTTCAAGATAATAGCAAACACTGTTGTGCTCTCCCAGTTGTACAAACAAGGAAACTGAGGCACCAAGGCCAAGGCTAAGGTCACCCAGCTAATAAGTAGCAGAGAAATGTGGGTGCAGATGGCCTGGTTTCCATCCCTGCCTCTAACCATGTATTGGGCTTCTCTCTGCGTATGACACGAAATCTTCTCACTTCTGCTCAACCCCGGGTATGGATAAACATGTTCCATGATCTTCCTTTCCTGGGTGTGATGAAGGAAGTGGTATTAACTCTCAGTACTTTTCTTAATAACTCACTCTGCTATATAGCCAATGAAAAAGAATATGTTACTTTAAAAAATGCATTAGCTTAAACTCTCTGTATCTTAGTTTTCTCATAATAAGTTGGGGATAGTCATTCAACTACGACTTCGCCTCTATATATTACCTCATCAAAATTCAGTGATAGGATAAAGAAGGTATTGTCTAAGAAGGTGTTTGAAATCTTCAGGGAAAAAATGTGACATTATAACTAGAAAATTGATACAACAGCAGGTACTGTAACTAGTAAAATGAATTTTAGCTTGGTATCCCTAGATGCTCCCTATTCAATTCTTAGTAAAATATATTTCAATCTAGAAGAAAATAGGGACCCTGCCAACTGTTATTAATGCTCGTTGCCTTTTAATTGAAGCGCACTCTTGGAAAATGTCATATGTATCTGGGGAAATATAATGCATTCAGCATAAGAATAAATCTTTTTTGGAGTGAGTTACATCCAGGGATTTTTTTTTTTTTTTCACTTTTCAGTCATTCCACAATCTCTCTGCTTTATCAACTCCTTTTTTTTTGCTAAGCGGTGATGGTAATGCATACATTTGCCTTTTCCAGTAAATCATCCTTTTGTAATTTGGCTTTCTTTCAATCTCAGATTTCCATCAGAAGGGTTTTACCTCGAGGCATATTGCAGCCAATTTCCCTCGTAATTAATGCCATATCTGCCTCAGAGTCCATTTCAGCTCCCAAATGAAAATTGATGAGGCAGCCAACCACAAATAAAGATCACATACCACTGATTAAACTCTCAGTCTAGTTTCCAGACTATCACCTTATAGTGCTGCATCATAACCAGAGGGGGAGTTTTCTGGTCTTTTACAATGTATATTGCTCATAGTTAGTGTCCATAAATTGCCATTAGCAGACGAGGAGAGGGATTTGATATGACCTCTATCAAATTCTACCAGTAAGACTAATTAATGATTAAAGAGGTTTGTGTTACAGGGACCGAGATGCCACAGCACATGAAAAAAACAAAACAAAACAAAACAACTGTCTAGGCTTGATAAAACGAGCCACAAACTGTGACAAAAATCTCTAGGAAAAGAAAAACTACTCACATAGGTGTTTTTTCTCATCCAGGTGGAATGTGGATGGTTGAGCTGCTCCATGCTGCCTAGGGAACATGGAGACCAAATCCTCTACCCACCAGCCTTCAATTCCAGACTTCAGGGTGGGAGTGGGATTGGAGACTGGTGTTTGAGGTGAGTATTCACCACAGGGTCGGAGCAAGAATGCATTCTCTCATTCATTCCATTCATTCATTCATTCACTCACTCACTCAGTGTTTTCCAGGGATTGTGAAAAGCATGGGAACACATAATGAAAAAGATACCAGGTCTGTTCTGGTGGAGCTGATACTCTAAGGGTGGGTAGATGGAGGGGATAAGTAACCAGATCATTCAATCCAGGGGATTAAATGCTAAAGGGGAAGTAAGCATGAGTTACTAGTCAAGTATGCAGGTGTGTGTGTGTGTGTGTGTGAAGGCTTCCTGGAAGGGGTCACTAGAACTCTCAACAGATGAGGATAGTTAGCCAGGTAAAGAATAGGGACAGGGTGGGGCATTCAAGGTAGTGGAAACAATTTGAGCCAAGTATGGGATGGACAGATAGTATGACTTGTTTGGTAGCTTTGAAAAGTTAACCATAGCTGGAACAAAGGTGTGAGGAGAATTTTGTGGAGAAAAAGAAGACTAGAGGAAGGCTGGCAAATGTTCTCCTCTGAAAAATCCCACTGACCATCAGGTGGATAAAGGAGCATTATGAAAACATATATATGTATGTGAATATACCTATGTAAATTTATCTATAAATGCATTACTTATTCAATCAGTGTGTGTACTTGTTTGGGTATCATTTTGAAATATTTTTGAGAAGGTCATTTAAAAAATTGAGGACAACGGTAGATATGAACCCCATCGCCAAGAGACTGTCTTTGACACTCTCAAGCAGATACTTTATGTCCCAATTTGAGTGACCTGACTTTGGTTTATCTCACTAATATCCATAGCCACCCCTAAAGTAATGGCAAGTGTCTTCTGAGATAAGAAATTCCAGAGCTTTTTCCTATTACAGAACAACCTGTATCATTGGGGACCTAAATCACATTGACTTACTGAATTAAAAGGTTGACCTGTCCACTTTTCAAAGGCTCAGCTACCCCGTGCAATTTTCTAGCTGCCTGTGACCACCGAGTAGCACAGTGTGTAGAAGGCTGTCACGGCAGTCCAAGGGAGGGAACCATGTGGCCTGCTTGTCAGGTATGTCCCGCAGAATCAGCAGATATTCAAATAAGCGGCCTGGTTCAAAAAAATAAATTGAAAACAAAAATACACATTGAAAAATGGCTTCATACTATTGGCTATGCTTGCACTTTTTAAAAAGCTGTTTTGGTTTTACCAATTTATTTTAGGCCACAAACATCATGTCTCAAAAATGATAAGCTAATTTTGTAGCTGTTATAATTCTTTAAAACTGATGATGATGATGATGATGGTAGTTACTTGTACAGTCATCTGCCCAAGACAAATCCCAAGAGAAGAATACAAACAGAATCAAGTGGAGAGATTTGTCTTTGCCCAAGTTCTTCTGAACTAGAAATTTCTAAAGGTGTTTTATGTGGCATCCTGCACTGTGTGCAGTTTTTAGCTTTTAAACTTCAGGGACATCAAAGTATTGGAAGAGATTCAAAGAAAGATAATAAAACTCTTCTGAGGCTGCCCTACAAAATTGGACTAACTGCCCGAGAGAGAACAGTGCTGTTGAATCAGCCCTTGCTGAGGAAGCTGCCACCCTGGGCCGCTGAGCCCCTCTGTCTCCTCCATGGGACAAGGGCTGAGACCGTTATTCACTGCCTGGCTGGCCTCAAGGCGGCTGGCACACATCAGAAGAAGAGTAAGGGCAGCACATGCTCAGAGCTCAGAGCCATGCTGGGGGGTTGCCTCAGAGAGGGTTTAACTGCAGGTTTGCTGTGGAGTCCTCAAACAATTACAAGAGGGGGGGATGTCTCAGGATCTAGATCCTGATCTGAGACTAGATTAATGAGTGCTATGACTGCTTCAGAACAATGCGTGCCTTCTCAGACACACTGGATTCCCACATCACCTGCCATTAGTTCTACATTGTGAAGAAGTGTCTCTAGTTCCATTCTTGAGAGCAGTCTCCGCCCAGGAGGGGGTATAGACCTTGACACTAGGTTTAGCCCCTCACACAGATGATGTGAAAGTGAAGAGAAGGCAGATGGGAAGGAAACCTAGGTTCACTGAGTTTCCATGACATGCCAGGCACTGAGCTCAAGGTCCTGTGCCTGTTCTTTATTCAGTCCTCGGAGGTATTCTATGACCTGCACTTTAGTAACCCCTTGCTGGCTCATCCTGCTAAGGTGATAAGCCTATGGCCACCCAGAGAGTAAATGGTGGACCTCAGGTCACACACACCTGCATCTATCTTGCTCCTAAGCCCATGCTACTTCCATTATGTCACATTTCTTTTCAAGGACGTAGACTATTATGGAAACAAACACAACAGACTTACCTGTGTTCCATATCCAAAAAGTACTAAACCTTCTTCGGTGGCCCCTGCTTTATTTACTTATTTGTAAATAAAGTAAATAAAAGATGATGACCAGAAAAATGAGCAAACAGAAACTTCCAGGTTCTACTGCATACCTATTTTTCTTAAATATCTCAGTCATGAGAAAAGGATCTATTTAAAAATCTTATTCTAACTAGTTTCTGTCTGAGGACAGGTTATTCAGAAGTTTTCTGGATTTCCAGCATTTCTACATTTTGTTCATTAGATCATATGGATCTTTTATGATTTTGTGATTACCAGTAAACTCTTAATAAAAATGAACCTGTCACCTTTGGAGCCCTTTGATGTACCCAAGACTAGATTTCAGAGGCCAACTGGGAATCTCGGTAAATCCCTGTCTTCTCCCATTTTAACAAGGAACCAAAAGAACTTAGAGTTGGTTCAAACATGACTAAGATCCATTGACTCAATATTCCCATCAGGAATCTCAGATACTTCAGTTGCCCTTGTTAGTTTCCCATGTCTCTTTACTACTGCACCACCTAAAAAGTTTAGGATTGGAGCACATAGAGATAGAGACCAAGGACAGAGGATGTCAAGTCCCTCAGGTACTTGAGGTTAGAATTTTTTCTTAACCCCTACCCGTGATCCCCTATGTGGAGAAATGCCATAGCAGAGGTAGCTGGAAAGTTATCCCATGGATTACACATCCCCCTGCAGTCTCTTACATATATATTCAGGATCTCTCAACCCACCAGAACAATGGCAAACTAGGGAGGAAAAGGAGGTAAGAGATAAAGATACAAAGGCTGAATAATAAAATGGATGAGTCAGTCAAGCAGAAGAAAAGAACATAGTCGTAGGCTGGCAAAGGTTATAATTATCAAGCTCCGTGAGTGTCAGTTCCAACAAGTACCGGGAAAGCAGAGCTAGGGGAGAGAATAGCAGAGGGCAAGGTTAAGGTGGGGGTGACATGGACAAGGGAAAGGGAAATGAGGCCAAGTCATTAGGGATGAATCAAAAGAAACAGAACCTGTGACAACAGAGAGCATTGATCAGGAGCAGCAAGACTGCAACAAAATGAGAAAAGGAATGAATTGTCTGTGAACATTGAGTTTAGGGGCAAACAGACATAAATCCCAATGGCTCCTGAGGTTGACATCACTGGATTATAGCAGAGTACATATGTCATTGATGCTTAGAATGATGAGGCTACGCGATCGAAAACTTTTTTTTTTTTTTTAAGTAGTTTCCATGCCCAGCGTGGAGCCCAATGCGGGGCCTGAACTTACAATCCTGAGATCAAGACCTGAGCTGACACCAAGAGTCAGACGCTTAAGGGACTGAGCCACCCAGGCACCCCTATTGAGAACATATTAAAATATGAATGTATTTTATGGAAGACTGCAGAGACATATAATAAATTTTAGAAGGATTTTCATAAAATATAGTTGAATTTAAGTTTTATCAGTGAATGCATAAACAATTTAACTATTTGCAAGTATAACCAGTTCCTAACCATCCTAAGGTAACCTAAAGCATAGACAGAGATCACTTGCCACATTTCTAAAAGCACAGAAATGGAAAGAAAATGGATTCCTGTTGCTAGATCATGGCATCCATTAGGGAAGGGTGGGGAGGTGGTGTGGAATTGCAAGATCTGAGTGTGCCAGGATATTTTAGTAATAACGTTCTGGCAGGGTACTCAGGAACTTGCATTGGGAGAAGATCCAGAGTAAGGCAAGTTCAACACTTATCTCAGATACAAAATTTAGGGGATACGGAAACCTCCAATGATCAAGATAAATAATATTTTGATGGAATATTTTTAGAAATCAAAATTAATGCAAAAATCCTATGATGAACAAAATATCAAACTTTTAAACGAAGACAGAATCAGCAGTGACATTGAAAACATCCAAGACAGGCTGGGTGAACCAGAGAGATAGATGTTTAGGAGGAAGGACAGGTGGCTAATGCGGTGTGCTGAAAGAGTGAGACAGGGGAGTCAAGGACAAAGCCCAAGTTTATGACTCATGTGGCATGTCAGTCACTGACTTAGGGGTTTCAGAGAAGGAGTACATTTGGGGGAGGGTGATGATGAGTTCCGCTATGAGTTTGTCACATATGAGGTGTACAGGGGCCGTCACATGGAGGAAATCCAGCCAATGACTGGAAATATGGGCTGGTACTTGCAGAGGAGTCTGGGCTGGCTATAGAGAAAGAGGCTTTCTCACATGTAGATGCTACTGGAAGCCGGTGCATAGGTGAGCCTGCCCAGGGAGCAGGTGTATAGACAGAAGAGACAGATGAATGCACTGAACATAATAATAAAAAGCAATAGTAACATTTATTGAGGTTTACTATGTGCTTGCCACTCTTCTGAGTTGTTTACAAGTGGTATCTAATCAAATCCTCTCAGCAGCTCTAAAAGATCTATGCTATTATTATTCTCATTTTACTGATGAGGAAATGGATGCTTAGAGAAGTTAAGTAAGCCAGGATTTGAGCTCAGCAAGTAAATGGCAAAGCCAAGATTTAAACTCAGGAAGTCCGAAGGAAAGCCTTGGGTGGGGTGGGGAGGGAGGGCAACCTGGAGAGAACAAGGACTAGGGTTTGCATCCTGGCTTTGTGGTGTATGGGCTGTGTGTGATCTTGGCCAGAGCTCAACCCCTGCAGTCTCTGTTTCTTCATCTGTAAAATGGGGATAACAAAAGCTACCTCGTAGGGTTGATGGTAAGATGGGATGGGACATGTTAAGTGTGTGATGCATAGTAGGTGCACAGCAGAAGCTAGTTAACTGTTGCAATCATTAGAAACATACCAGGGTCATGGCAAACATTTCAGGGACCTTAGTGAAGAGGATATAGAGGAGAATATAATGGGAGAGGAAAAAGCAGAGCCAGGAGAGATGGGATCAAAGGGAGGAAGCACACACTGGTGTTTGGTTGGTTTGCCAGCCGTTGATGTCCTTAGCAGAAGCAGTAAATTTAGTGAAGTGGTGGTGGTGGGGTGGGGGGGAGGGGCATTAAATGATGCTGAGGAAGGAGAGCTAATGAATGTGAACAGTGCTTCCTGAAAGCATGGCTCTGAAAGGAAGGAAAAGGTGAGATGTTCCTTAAGGGAGACACAGAGGTCAGAGGAACACTCTCCCATCCAATGTATATCCCATGGTGGGGGAGAAGTTAGAGCAGTCGTGGAAAACAAAAGAAAACATCAGGCCTGAAAACAGTGATGACTTTCTACTTGAACTTGAACAGTAGCTGAACACATTCAAAAATGCTTTTATATCCGATGTAACATGGAGCCTTCAGAACAATCCTGTGGAGTAGATTAGGTGGGTAGAATCCCCAATTTATAGATATTAAAATGAAGACGTGGAAGATTAGAGATAAATTAAACGATTGTCAATGCGGAAAGATTAAGAGACTTCCTCTTCACCCTAGCTGGTGTGCAGAGTGGAGGTAATGGGCTGATTCTCTAACATAGCCACTAGAGGGGCTGGAGGAGTTGCAGGAGAGGGCTACTAGCAGAAGGGGTGCACTCTGTGTAGGCGAAAATGCATGGGAGGGAGGAAGTGAGTGAGACAGAAGAGACCTTTAGCTACCCCCCACACACAAAGTCTAAACCTTGAGAGAAAGGTCTGAAAAGGATTGTAAAGTTTAACTTTGCATTAAGAATATACTAAGACTTTTTTGGAATTGTCTTAAGACATTGAGAAAATATTGAAATTGTTTGCAGTATTTTTTTTTTGGAGCCCTGGGCACATGGAGTACAGTGGTATTTTCTTTTGTAGAAAAGAAGAAAGAACAAAGATGGAAAGAAGAGGAAGTGAGTGGAAAGATAAGGGTTTTAGGAGAAGTTGAGGTTTCAGAGAAAAGACTTAGAGAAAGTGGTTGAAAGTGAATAGAGATGGACTGAGGTCAAATTCTGGGAGAGAAAATCTACACTGAATTTAAAGGAAAAAAGACATGGACAGAAGCTGGGAAAAGTAGGATATTAGACTGAGTGCTTAAACAGTGACCCCAATAAAAGTGGTATGAAAAAGATGAAAGGTTTTATTTCTCTCACACAAAAGTCTGGGTTGAAGGCAGTCTGGGAGGCTAGAGGTGCTCTATGAGGTTGAAAAGGGGGCCCAGATTCCTTCTTGCTCCCACCGGTGTTGTCCTTATCTGTGCGACCAAAGTTGGCCCTCTACATCCATATTCCAACCCAGTGGAGGAGGGAAAGAGGAAGCGGGAGCTCTGAGTTTTCTTGGAAGAGCAGACACTCTGAATTGTGCACATCACTCTGGTCACACTTCATTTGCCAGAACATTGTCAGATGGCCCTACTCAGTTGCATAGGAGGTGAGGCAGTGTGGTCTCTAGGTGGGCAGTCCTGTGCCCAGCCAAAACTCAGGGGAATGTGTTACTGAAGGAAAGAAGGGAGGACTTGTAAACTGAGAACAATTAGTCTCTGGACTCGCAGTTAGATACCATAGTTAGAAAATCAGAAGATCCCAAATGAGTAAGCTTGAGTAGGTTATGCAGAGTGTGTGCACTAAGCTGAGTTCAGATTGCAGAAGGGAGGTATGTGGGGTTTTGAGGGGAGTAAGAGAATAGTAAAGTGTGGAGGGGTGGGTACTATGTGTGTGGGATGGGACTGAGGTTCAGCAGGGCACACTCCCAGGCCCGTGACTCTGGCCTCCAAATATGCCTCTAGTTCAGGAGTCAGCAAACATTTTCTGTAAAGGGATAGAGAGTAAATATTTCAGCCTTTGTGGGCCATACAGTCCCTGTCAAATCTATTCAGCCCTGCTGCTGGGGCATGAAAGCAGCCTAAACAGTGTAAGCAAATAGGTGTGGTTGTTTCCCAATAAAATGTTATTCATAAAAACAGGCTCTGGGCCAGATTTGATCTGTGGCCATAGTTTGCTGACTTCTGCTCTAGTCTGTTGTTCTGAAAGTACAGTCCTCTGAACCTAGAATCTAACCCTGTCAAGCATAGCAATTCCATCTACTATTCACTAATCTATTTATTTAACCGGGTGTGTTCTAGGCTAGGCTCCGGGATATGAAGGAAAGTGAGACACAGCACCTGAACATATAGGAAATTATTGTCTAAGGAGATATACAAGGAAATAATTGCAAAACACCAGGGTAATTTCTTTCCCTTTTCTTCCTCCCTCCCTCCCTCCTTCCCTCCCTCTCTCCTTCCAGCTACTATTCACTAATCTATTTATTTAATTGTGTGTGTTCTACACTAGGCTCTGGGATATGAAGGAAAGTGAGACACAGTGCCTGAACATATAGGAAAGTTATTGTCTAAGAAGACAAGTCCTTCCTATTTTCCTTCCTTCTTTTCTTTTCTTTTCTTTCTTCTTTTTAACTGAAGTATAACATACAGTGTTCATTAGTTTCAGGTATACAATATAATGATTCAATAATTCTGTGTACATTATTCAGTGCTCATCAAGATGAGTGATCCCCTTTATTTTACCCCTCCCCCCACCCACTTCCCTGGCAACTACCAGTTTGTTCACTGTATTGAAGAGTCTGTTTTGTTTT